>NW_016908623.1:239915-290145 GCF_001483705.2 Eufriesea mexicana | reverse complement strand
GGGATTCTTCATCGGTTGAAAGTTGGTGTTGGACAAGAGGAAAGGAATATTTCTCAGTTCAGACTTGTCTATTTATTTACGAAGTTCTAATTTTCAAAAATTGGCTGAAGAATATAAATTTATGTTCACTGACGATCACCATGACAGTTAATGTGTGAAATACCTAAAAATTAGGGATTTTTTGGTTCGTTGTAAATGATCCTTGTCAATGATATCTATTCAGAGTTGTCTAGCTATTTACGGAATTCAAATTTTTGATTGATTGACCACCATGACAGTCGATCTGTCAAATACCTAAAAATTTGGGATTTTTTGAATCGTCGTTAATGATCCTTGTCAATGATATCTATTCAGAGTTGTGTATCTATTCACGAAGTTCTAATTTTCAAAAACTGGTTGAAGAAAACGAATTTATGTTCACTGACGATCACCATGACAGTTAATGTGTCAAATACCTAAAAATTTAGGATTTTTTGATTCGTTGTATCCTTTGGTAAAGAATGATCCAAATTTTTTGACGATACAACAATTCCAAGCTTTTCCTATATTTTTCTAAGCTAGGTACATACCTTCTATAGTATTACAAAATGAGGAAAAGGAAATTAGGTGTAGGTATTTCGAATCTAGTTATTAACTTGTGTTAATAGCCTTTGGTAAAGAATGATCCAAATTTTTTGACGATACAACAATTCCAAGCTTTTCCTATATTTTTCTAAGCTAGGTACATACCTTCTATAGTATTACAAAATGAGGAAAAGGAAATTAGGTGTAGGTATTTCGAATCTAGTTATTAACTTGTGTTAATAGCCTTTGGTAAAGAATGATCCAAATTTTTTGACGATACAACAATTCCAAGCTTTTCCTATATTTTTCTAAGCTAGGTACATACCTTCTATAGTATTACAAAATGAGGAAAAGGAAATTAGGTGTAGGTATTTCGAATCTAGTTATTAACTTGTGTTAATAGCCTTTGGTAAAGAATGATCCAAATTTTTTGACGATACAACAATTCCAAGCTTTTCCTATATTTTTCTAAGCTAGGTACATACCTTCTATAGTATTACAAAATGAGGAAAAGGAAATTAGGTGTAGGTATTTCGAATCTAGTTATTAACTTGTGTTAATAGCCTTTGGTAAAGAATGATCCAAATTTTTTGACGATACAACAATTCCAAGCTTTTCCTATATTTTTCTAAGCTAGGTACATACCTTCTATAGTATTACAAAATGAGGAAAAGGAAATTAGGTGTAGGTATTTCGAATCTAGTTATTAACTTGTGTTAATAGCCTTTGGTAAAGAATGATCCAAATTTTTTGACGATACAACAATTCCAAGCTTTTCCTATATTTTTCTAAGCTAGGTACATACCTTCTATAGTATTACAAAATGAGGAAAAGGAAATTAGGTGTAGGTATTTCGAATCTAGTTATTAACTTGTGTTAATAGCCTTTGGTAAAGAATGATCCAAATTTTTTGACGATACAACAATTCCAAGCTTTTCCTATATTTTTCTAAGCTAGGTACATACCTTCTATAGTATTACAAAATGAGGAAAAGGAAATTAGGTGTAGGTATTTCGAATCTAGTTATTAACTTGTGTTAATAGCCTTTGGTAAAGAATGATCCAAATTTTTTGACGATACAACAATTCCAAGCTTTTCCTATATTTTTCTAAGCTAGGTACATACCTTCTATAGTATTACAAAATGAGGAAAAGGAAATTAGGTGTAGGTATTTCGAATCTAGTTATTAACTTGTGTTAATAGCCTTTGGTAAAGAATGATCCAAATTTTTTGACGATACAACAATTCCAAGCTTTTCCTATATTTTTCTAAGCTAGGTACATACCTTCTATAGTATTATAAAATGAGGAAAAGGAAATTAGGTGTAGGTATTTCGAATCTAGTTATTAACTTGTGTTAATAGCCTTTGGTAAAGAATGATCCAAATTTTTTGACGATACAACAATTCCAAGCTTTTCCTATATTTTTCTAAGCTAGGTACATACCTTCTATAGTATTACAAAATGAGGAAAAGGAAATTAGGTGTAGGTATTTCGAATCTAGTTATTGATTCGTGTTCGTTACCTGAGGTTCAAGGTATTAAAACAAACGGTGACTGAGAGTCATCGATTGGGTGCAAAGAGTTAACCCTTTGCACTCCTTCATCGAGTGTGACTCGACATCAGTTTTTACCACAGGAATTGCTATGTCGACTTACACTCCAGGTTTTTTGATTCTCTATTTACTGAACAAGGAAACAGAAAATAAGTAACTATTTGAGTTACTTAAATTGGAAATATAAATTACAACATTTGAGGGTTGCATTTAATATAAACAGTAAAGAAAATTCTTTGGAATAAGTAGCTGTCGAGGAACTCTGTCTGTGAAGTAAATTTCAAACAAAATAATTAAAATAGTGGGGAGCTATTGGCAACAAAATTGAGAAATAATTCGAGGTGCGAGGGGTTAATAGTCGAGTATTAGTGCCATTGAAATTGTTCAGTGAATGTAACAAAATTGGTAAATTCTTTTCGAATTTCTATAAATGGACACCTAAGTGAAAGGAAGCTTCGTACAGGAAGAATTAAACGTGTAGAAAATTATTATACGATAAATATTTAATTTGCAATATTACAGTTGAGAGTATGTAATAACAGAAAAAGGAAAAAATAATATTCTATTATCATAGTAAACAAATTTCCTACATATCCTCGTGACAGTAAATAATAAATAAAACGATATTGAATTACCACGTTGGTTAAAAAATAATATTTGTGTTTGCACTACAAAACGATAGCTTCCTTTCATTTAAGTATTAAAAAAAACAAAGAAAATTAACAAAAAAAAATATTCTATATCACAGTATACAAATATATAATATCCTCTACATGGCAGTAAATAATAAATAAACAAATATTCAATTATTATCACGTTGATCAAAAATTAATATACGTATCTGCCCACAAAATAATAGCTTCCCTTCCTTAAAAAAAAGAAAAAAATATTCTACATCACAGTAAAGAAATTTGCCACCCTCTACCTGACAATAAATAATAAACAAACAAATATTCAATTATTATCACATTGTCCAAAAATTAATATCCGTATCTGCTCACAAAATAATAGCTTCCTTTGCTTAAAAAAAAAGAAAAAAATATTCTATATCACAGTAAAGAAATTTGCCACCCTCTACCTGACAGTAAATAATAAACAAACAAATATTCAATTATTATCACATTGACCAAAAATTAATATCCGTATCTGCTCACAAAATAATACCTTCCTTTGCTTAAAAAAAAAGAAAAAAATATTCTACATCACAGTAAACAAATTTGCCACCCTCTACATGACAGTAAATGATAAATAAAAAGTTTTCAGTTACTATCGCATTGGCCAAAAAATAATACCCGTGCTGGCACCACGAAATAAATTTCGGTACACGGGTAACGTGCCTCACAGATTAGTGGGACACTGAGAAAAATTCGGTGTACATATTCTTGGAATTATCAGCGACGTGGATCGGGGGGTGGCAGAGAGGAACACGAGAACGAAACGTTTGCCAAAGAGCGTCAAGTATTCGCCTAACCAGCGGCGATACGATCCTAAGATCCCTTATCATCGGGTCGGCCAAAGTGTAGCTCTGCACTTTGCACAGGCCGTTTCTGGCTGGCACGGTTTACGAGGTATCGATGGAGCGGCTGAATAAAGGAAAAGTCCGTGCCGGAGAGTTTAATGCCGTCTGGCTAGATGGCAACACGATGCAGCCCGGTAGTGGCGGACGGCCGATCCTCGCCATCGGCCGCCGGAAACCGCAGGGTCAAAGGGCCACTGGGTCACCGGTGATAAACTCTGCTGACGATTCTGGTTAAAAACTCCAATTACACTGTCGCGAAATGTGAACACCGATAATCGTTTCCGGTAATTCCATCGCGAATTTATTGAAAACTTACTTGAAAAATAATAAAAACAATGCCAGTGTACAATAGTGAGACTACTGGCCCACAACCGAGTACCCGTTTGCCACATTATTCCACGATTTTGAATAAATCGAATACGATCCATCTTTAAATAATAATAATAATAATAATAACAATGCTAGTGTCTAACAGTGGGACGACTGGCCCATAACGAGTAGCCGTTAGCCAAATTATTCCACGACTTTAAATAAATCGAACACGATCCATCCTTGAATAATAATAATAATAATAATAATAATAACGATAGTGTTTAATAGTGGGACTACTGGCCCATAACGAGTTGCCGTTTGCCAAACTATTCTACGATTCTGAATACATCGAACACGATCCATCTTTAAATAATAATAACAATAATAACAATGCTAGTGTCTCATAGTGGGACTACTGGCCCATAACGAGTTATTTGTCAAACTATTCCATGATTTTGAACAAATCGAACACGATCCATCTTTAAATAATAATAATAACAATGCTAGTGTGTAATAATGGGACTACTGGCCCATAATGAGTAGTCATTTGCCACACAATTCCACGACTTTGAATAAATCGAACACGATCCATCCTTAAATAATAATAATAATAATAATAACAACGCTAGTGTTTAATAGTGGGACTACTGGCCCACAACCGAGTAGCCGTTTGCCAAGCTATTCCACGACTTTGAATAAATCGAACACGATTCATCTTTAAATAATAATAATAATAATAATAATAATAACGCGAGTGTTTAATACCGTGACTATCTGCTCAGAATACGTAGCCATTTGCAAAATTATTCCTCGACTCTGAACGAATGGAATAAACGAAAAATGGAATATGCAAGAAATTCCGACGATATTTTCGTTCCGAAAAAATAACAAATAAATGAATAACAAATGAAAAATCCTACACAAACTACCGCGCAGAATTATTTTATTTCGATATCTCGCGAGTCGTTACATTATCCCGAACTCGATATACAAATTAATATCGATCTCTAGAATTTTATTAAATTTCGACCGGAGTGCGCAAAAGGGTTGATACTCTGGAAACCCGATATTCCGGTAATTTTATAAAAATTCCGTGGTCTTCCTCTGCGCTAGTTTTTCCAGAATATTAATCCAACAACCGTATCCCGCGTGTTAAAAATTTACAAGGCAGCCATTCGATGATTTTCGCGAACGGCTGCGCGTTCGCCATACGCGGAACCGGAAATCGGCGCGACGAGGAACGGAAAGTGGAATCAGCGTCGCGTTTCCGGGGGATTCGCAAATTAATATGTGCCAAATTAATACGTCTGATTATTAGATATCATCGATTGATTATTAATATCACGCTGCACGGAGACATTCTTCGCGCGAAATATGCTGAAATTCGATGAAATTTATTGGCAATCGGTACCGGCTCGTTCGCATTATACCGGGTGTCCCGCGAATTTGGCAGACACGGAAGATTCGCGAGATAACAACCGCGAAATAATCACGATGATTCCAGTTGGCTGGAACATTTCGCAATTTTTCCCACGACCGTGATTAAAAACCAGGAAACATCGGCCTTTGACCGCGGACCAGGAAAAACTAACTATGGAAATAATAACACCACTGTTCCATGTAGCGTTACGAATCGAGATTGCACCAATCATCCGCTAACTGAACTCCACGGTAACAAGATTCCCGCCAAATTGTTCGCCGCGTTCGGTTAATTTAGTATTAATAAAACGATTTCGAATTTGCCCTGGACAAACGACCGATAAACGATTCTAACGAATCACCGCTCTCTGCCTCGAAAAAGTTGATTGCGAAACAGAGAGGAAAAAAATTTGGGAAAATATAAAGTTCCGGGTAAAGGAACTTCCAAAGTACCGAATACACAGAGGAAAAGAGAAATAGGAAACACTTTGGAAGCATACACTGGCCCGCGAAAGTATTCCAAGGCTATATTTCAAAAGAATTCTCTGACCCAAAAATTCTGATTTCAATGAAAGTTTGCGTGCAAGTAAAGCATAACGAGTTACACGCGAAGCAATTTTTCTACTTTTTCCTAAAGTTTTAACCATTTTTCCGCTTCTCTTACTAAAAAATTAAACAAAGTCTTGTTGAGTAATGATTTGAAAATATCTCCGTAATTACTCATTCTAAGTCCCATTTTGTATAATACATTTTTACGTAAAAACTTTGACGATTTAACCGAATTTGAGGAAAAATATTAGACGAAGGTGACCCTAATATCTGGCTAAAAAAGTATGGCAATAAAAGACAGGGGTTGCGACCCTTTCGCTACCAGAGCCTCAGGAGAAAAACCGCCACCACAGCTCAGACGTCTTATTATTTAAATATGATACCAATTGTCATTTATTTTTGTGGAATGTATCTATAACGTTCTAACCAAGTGAAATTGGCAATTTTACAAGCAGACACGCATAAGTGACACTGGGCTATAGATAGATAATTCCTTTGGTAGCCCCGTCGTCGCATATATGTGACACATTTGATTAAAAGGAAATGCATAAAATTGGATAGGAAAAGTAAAATAAAAACTGTTTTTCAAAGTGAAATAACTCAGCTAATATACTTGCGGCACCACTTAGTGCAACCGATTAAAAAATATTGATAAAGAACACGTAGCATAAATTTGTGATGCCCAGATCCTTTTTAAAAAAGTAATTGTCGCCAGACCATTAACATCCTGTATCTATTTTATTGTTTTATAACATAACCCGTCTGTGTGCGACACGATTTGGTGCAAAAAATTATCATAAACTGATAATGAACACCCGTCACATATTTGTGACGCCAGGCTCAGACAAGAAAATCAAGTCGTCACATATATGTGACGCTGGTAGCAAAAGGGTTAGAGCAGCGTGTGCTTCTTTAGTTACCATGCAACTTTTGTTTGAAACATTTTTTGGTACAACGTATATATATATTTTTTAATTAGAACTTATTTCGTGTTAACCCAGTTGAAGGTTTTCGCACTTTTCGTTTAGGCGTTTGTCGTTTCTCGTTTAATTCGTGGATGTTTATTATTACGTGAACGTTTCTCGTTTTACATATCCTTTACTAGTATTGGAGATTGTAAACCGGAGGAATATGGATATTTATTTGTTCGTTTATTTATTTCTTTATTCGGTTATAATAGGTGGAAGGTATTTCCGATATCAGAGCTTCGCGATAAATTCAATCGATTTTGTTTTCTCACTGGAACGATTAACATGCGCTCGACACGAGAATTGTCGCGGCCTGCAATGAATATTCAAACGTAGTATGTATAAATAATAATTATTGAAATGATACGGTGAAAATAAGGAAGAATATATTATTATGATTCTGTCTCAGCGTTAATTTCGCTAAAGGCAGTTACACGATTGGATAAAACACGCGTAAATTTTCAAAATTCTGCAGAAATTTAATTGCAAACGCGAGAAATCACACGTGTGCCTGAAATCAAATGTATATCGGTAACGCGACGACCTGACGTATCGACGGTGCAAGTATGTAAGCGCGAATACGCGTGTACTGCGCGTGGCTGAAAAGAAGTCATCTGAGAAACTTGTAGGACCGAATCCCTACCAATTCAATCATTCTAACGTCATGGCAGAAGTAGAGTAAAGCACTTCCCTTGTTGACAGAGCTGATCCCTTCTTATTAGCTCACAGAACACCATGTGACAAAGAAAGTGAACGAAACAACGAGACAAAGTGAGAGAGACGCAATAAATAGATGCAAGGGCGTAGACTCGTCTCAAAAGCATATTAACTTCAGATTCTTCCGATGAACGCATGATTATTTGCAATTACTAGCAGCATTACTCATAAGTCCTTAGTAACACACTGTGATGTAAACAAGTGTGTACAGATTATAGTAAATACCATTGCAACTATATAACTATAATTATAATTATATGATTAATAATTAGGTGCATACCTAAAATTAAAATGGTACGAGTAGAGAATTTTCAAAATTTTCACAAAATTATTGCGATATTTGTAAACTCCTGAGATTTGGAAAGGTGTCACGTCGTTTAAAATCCGTTGTTCATCGGTGTCTCGGTTATAAAACCCTGCCAAGTGACGTTAATTCGATTTCGAAACAAGCGATCGTATTACGAGCATAAATATCGCCCACCGAATTCGCGATGAACTGATTACCAGTATTTCCTCTGGAAAGAGACATGGCCCGGAACAGGGTGGCTCAGGGTGCGCGAGCGCCCATCCAGCGCCCCGATACTCGTGAAAAATGAAAATCTAATATATAACGCTATAACGAGCTCGTTCGTGCCGGAAATGTTCCCATTGGTCCCGGGCTAGCGCGCGTTTCTATTCCCGATTATTCGAATTTTAATTAAAAACAAAGCAGTCGATAGAGGATCCGAACCGCTCCCATAGGATCGACGCGACCCCTTTGTCTCCTGTGCTTTTGTGCCGAAACACGAGATTCGGTAATGCAGAATTCGGAAAATAAAAATTAAAAAATAATCACACGACTGATTTTCTTTTGCAGATTCGCGTTCAACTGTCGACCTAGAAACCACCCCTAATTCTTCGCGAATAACATCTAATGATAGAACAGGTGTCTATGAACATCATGATTATTCTCATAGGGTCCTCGAGATCTATTTGTCTCCTATATTTTTGGCACAATGCGAAATTCCATAATGCAAAATTCGAAAATACACAATAATACAAAATACAAAATAATGAAAATAAAAATCAAAGAATAATTGTAACATGACTGATTTTCTTTTGCAGATTCCTGTTAAACTATCCACTTAGAAACCACCCCTAATTCTGCATGAGTAACATCTGATAGTAGAACAGGTTTCTAAGAAAGTTATGATTATTCTCATAGGGTCCTCGAGATCCATTTGTCTCCTATATTTTTGTCGAAATGCGAAATTCGGTATTGCAAAAATTGTAAATATACGTGAAAATAAAAATCAGGGAATAATCATGACACGACTGATTTTCTTTTATCTGTTAGAAAATATGGAAGAATACTCGAGCAGAATTATCGACTAAGTGTAAATAAAAATCTGAAAATAATCGTGACACAACTGATTTTCTTTTATCGAGTGGAATACATGGATGGAGACTCACTTGGAATTATCGACCTAGAAACCATCCCTAATATTCGAATTTTAATCAGAAGCGGCGTGACTTTGATTCCGCGTGATTTCCGAAGAATAAAAGATTCGGTAATACCAAACACGATGGTAAAAAGAATAGATATTTTCTTTTATCGAGTGGAATACATGGATGGAGACTCACTTGGAATTATCGACCTAGAAACCACCCCTAATATTCGAATTTTAATCAGAAGCGGCGTGACTTTGATTCCGCGTGATTTCTGAAGAATAAAAGATTCGGTAATACCAAACACGATGGTAAAAAGAATAGAAGAGTGTCATGACCGATTTTCCTCCCGGCGGAAAATATTGCCGGCGACACGTGCCGATTTATTGACCCGGGAACGATGACATTTGACCCTACGTAACTCCGGTGACGTAAAACGCGAAGGCTTTTATGAACTCGCCACTGCTCTTTTCCTTCCAACAACTAGCATTTTCTAAAAATGGCCACCCTTCCTCGTTCCTCGCCGATGTTGAAATTTTCAGCGGGTAATTATGAAAATCGGAGCGAATAACAATTTTTCCTTAAAAGAAGAAAAGAGAAGAGAGAATAGGATGATTTAACGCGTTCTTTTATTCGCGCCGTGTATCGATACCGTATCCGCGATCACGTTTATTACGTTTATTAATTTGACGGATGGGTTACTCCAGTTACACGATATTAACAGATTTTATTCGCTTATATCAAATTTATCGATAAAAGAAAATACCTGATTTCCTTTACTCGTCAATCCAACGGGTGTCCGTAAAAATAGCTATACAAAATCGTTCTAAAATTTTACAAAATACTGCACCTGAAGTCGATACCAGGACGAGGGTATAGTAAAGAAAAATAAATGTAGAATGTATATAGGAGAAATATTAAATGACCCAAATTGCAATGCCTATGCCAAGGTAACCCACAAAACAGGTAACCCACCCTTCGAGGACTTAAATTATTCACTGTTTGCTCGGATAAATCGACGCAAATCGTTACCCAGTTGCACCAAATATTCCGCCAATAATTCCCCAGAGGGGGAAAAAAAAAAGAAAATAAACCGTGTATCCCAATTAAATTCCCTTCACCACAGGTTCAACCCTCGCCCCCGAACCATTTAACCACCCCCTTTTCCCTTCCAATTACACCGTTTCCATTCCATTCTCCAAAGATCCACGGTCCATCTAGCGTAAACCAGAAAATCCAGCCGTAAAAACGAATTACCCGCGTATTTGAAATATCGTAATGCGAAATTAGCAGGAGCGTATACCGCGACTCGGTGGCCCCGGGTTTATTTAGCCCGGGTCTATTTAGGCGTTCGTTTGCGCGAGATTTCTAGCGGAAGGCAAATAGAATCGATTCCGTGGCGAGGTTTATAAGAGAGAATAATGCATGGAACGTCGTTCGATGCATTATTTAACCACGGCGATTATGACTGGCTACGAAGGACGCTGAATAATGCGCGGCCGGCCAGCTGTTTTCCGTACAATGGAAAATGAATGCGTAATGCGCGTATCGGTTGTGGAAATTACGTTTGCTAATCGCGGAGTGAGGGGCACGAGCGATTATGCCCGGTCAGAAATCGTCTGGGAACAGGAAACGAGCTCGGCTATTATTTAAAAACTCCGTCGCGGAGCAGCTCTCTCCGGTAGAATATTCAAACATTCATGGAGTCGCGTTTCACTATGAAACGGTTCGATCGTTTATTAATCGCGGCGACAAGGGCATGGAAACGAGATCCCGGATCGCTGGAGGATCGTTTGGATACCGCGATTCCGATTCGGGGGGACAAGGGCGCCCCCGCGGCAGCATCGTCGGCCATTTTGCCGAGTCTCCGAGCGGTAAGAAATTATTTCCGTCGTTCTTGAAATCACACGATTTCGAGACGGACGGTTTCCTGTGTTATTAAAAATAACAGGGACGTATCAGGAGAATAACGCGGACGTCGCGGTCCACGGTTCGCGAAACGTATGGGGAGTGTATTTTCAAGGTATTAAGGCGCGAAAAATTCAAATCCCTTGATCCGGGACGACACAAATGAAATTTCAACGGCAGATAAACGCAACGCAATTTGTAGGGCGGTTAAGGGCTTACGAATTGCTGCTATTTAATTTAGTTACTGCTGTTGGTTAATTTACGATTTCTTTGCAAGTTTAGTGTTGTGAGACAGCGTATTGTGTATATTGGGCATATAATTGAAAATGAATTGATTGAATTGGGAATTGATGAATTGGATTGAAAATAAGGCTGAAATTCGAACTAATTTTTCTCAATAGTTACCTAATTGAAATTATAATGAGTTATTATGATAAAAAATTCCAAGTTTTTGTCATTTCCAAGTTATCTACAACTCTTCTTGACCCGATCGTGATAAGTTTACCGATAATTCGATAATTTTCCGTTACTAAATCACAGCGGAAGGGTTAACACTGACTGTCACAGTGGTCATTGGTGACCGGAGCACTTGAATTACTTACAAGTGTAAAAATTGAATGAAAATTGACAGTTAGTGCATTATGAATATAACTGCTAATTAGAAACACTTGGAATAAAAGGTGTCCCATTGAACAATTAAAAATTTCTACTAGAACGTCAATCAGAAAAGTATTAGAACAAATCTTGCATCTTGCGGTGCACTTGCATGGCGTCCTGAGTGCCGATATTTTCAAACCACGACAAGTTAATACATTTATCTTGACCAATCCATATTGCTGCAATTTCTAAGATGAAATTACAACCTTTTTAGCATGCAGAGAAGTAACCGTATTCAATTCCACAGCGATAGATGTGCAAAGTTTAATGTAGGTGCACACTTATGCGAATATAAAAAGGAGAGATTTAACCACGTCCTTATGAGTTACACTACTTTAACTCTTTGGGGCACGCTCAAAGTTTAATGTAGGTGCACACTTATGCGAATATAAAAAGGAGAGATTTAACCACGTCCTTATTAGTTACACTACTTTAACTCTTTGGGGCACGCTGGGATTAAAAGAGTCCCACCTTTTTGATGCACCATAATGCATGGTGGGACATTTTTAGTCCCACCTCGAAATATTGCAATAGCTGCATGCGTATAGATTTATATTTCCTCTTATTTACGTAAAGCAGCTGGTAATACCTTCAACAAATGTTATAAATTGCAACATATAACAAGCAAGAACAGGCTCATTAATTGTTGCAAGGACAATCTTTTTACATTATGCGACTCCTTTATTATTAAAAATATACCGACTTTGGTTCATTTAAAACACAATAAAATTTCTATGCAACGTGAGTCTATTTTATTATCTGAAATCCTGTGTTGCAAAGAGTTCTAAACGTTCTACACTGTTTCGGATTTGAGATTGACTGCTCCAGAAGACAACAGGTCCTTTTAAACCCAAAAATCGATCATTTGATGCCTGCATAGTATCGAAGGTCCTTGAAGTCCAAAGATCGGTATTGGCCTGCAACCCCTGGCAGACCTGTCACCATCGTTGCATGGCAGTAGTTAACACTTGACCGACTGATCGAGGAGATCTCTCACTTTGACTTTAGCAACGCGTTCCTCATGTTCGGTTATTACTTATTACACCACCTCCATTTGGAGTTGTTCGCAATTACTGACGAACTGTTTGTATAAAGCACAACATATAATAAAATTCACCAATTTTTAAGGCCCCTTATTCGGGTTCCCCGTGAAGGGAAACCGTATAGTTCGCTCTGGGGTGCACGGTCGGCTAAGTGTTAATTTACAACGCATATCCCTATATCTCTCAATAAACTGATTTTATCGAATAGACAGACCACCTAGCACCCCCGATTGACTCGTCTCTACCCTGCTCAGGTCTCATTCAATTCCCTAGCCCCATGTAATTCGCGAAAAACTCCAGCACGAAGAGACAGGCGACTTCTTCCAGGCCGCGAGTCGGCTTCGACACGCGCGCAAGAGAATCGCGGGATTCATTATTCACGGCTTTGACCCCCGTTTTCACCGGTGTTCCTAATGAAAGATAAACATAATCAATCCCACCGTGGCCGAAAGAGGGAATATTATATCGGCTGGCTACGTGTAATTTCGTGCCCTTCCCGGCCTAAACTCGCCACCCGTGTTTTCGTTTCATTATACCGCACCCCTCTGCGCGTCGCCGCGGTCATCATCCAGCTAATTATCCGTTCAAAGGCCCGAATCAACGTCCCCTACCTCGAACCACCCTCGAGCTACCCCTAGGTCTATCCGCGAATTTTTCCGGCCAAACGAAACAATCGTCCCGGTGTCGGCTCACAGAGCAAACGTCGCAGGCTCGTGGATGGATCGCCTTTGGCTAGTGGAGGATTCGTGTTATCCGACTGGAATTCGCGTGGAACTCGAGCAGAGGCAATAGGGGTAGTTTGGGAAAAAATTAAATGGTTTGGAATACTATTGCGAGGAGAATTATTGGCAGATTTATATAGGTATTGCTACTATGGATATTATATGCAAAACTATGCCTTTTCATGCGAATAAGCATATGGAAGAAAATTTTATTTAGGATATTGCTCTTTCAATAGATTTACGGAACCCGTCAATTTGGCGGATGGGTTCCTCCAATTATACGATGGTAACAGATTTAGTTAACTTATATTAAAACTGCTAATATTGTAATTGTTTCTTGTCACAGTGGTCATTGGTGACCGGAGCACTTGAATTACTTACAAGTGTAAAAATTGAATGAAAATTGACAGTTAGTGCATTATGAATATAACTGCTAATTAGAAACACTTGGAATAAAAGGTGTCCCATTGAACAATTAAAAATTTCTACTAGAACGTCAATCAGAAAAGTATTAGAACAAATCTTGCATCTTGCGGTGCACTTGCATGGCGTCCTGAGTGCCGATATTTTCAAACCACGACAAGTTAATACATTTATCTTGACCAATCCATATTGCTGCAATTTCTAAGATGAAATTACAACCTTTTTAGCATGCAGAGAAGTAACCGTATTCAATTCCACAGCGATAGATGTGCAAAGTTTAATGTAGGTGCACACTTATGCGAATATAAAAAGGAGAGATTTAACCACGTCCTTATGAGTTACACTACTTTAACTCTTTGGGGCACGCTGGGATTAAAAGTGTCCCACCTTTTTGATGCACCATAATGCATGGTGGGACATTTTTAGTCCCACCTCGAAATATTGCAATAGCTGCATGCGTATAGATTTATATTTCCTCTTATTTACGTAAAGCAGCTGGTAATACCTTCAACAAATGTTATAAATTGCAACATATAACAAGCAAGAACAGGCTCATTAATTGTTGCAAGGACAATCTTTTTACATTATGCGACTCCTTTATTATTAAAAATATACCGACTTTGGTTCATTTAAAACACAATAAAATTTCTATGCAACGTGAGTCTATTTTATTATCTGAAATCCTGTGTTGCAAAGAGTTCTAAACGTTCTACACTGTTTCGGATTTGAGATTGACTGCTCCAGAAGACAACAGGTCCTTTTAAACCCAAAAATCGATCATTTGATGCCTGCATAGTATCGAAGGTCCTTGAAGTCCAAAGATCGGTATTGGCCTGCAACCCCTGGCAGACCTGTCACCATCGTTGCATGGCAGTAGTTAACACTTGACCGACTGATCGAGGAGATCTCTCACTTTGACTTTAGCAACGCGTTCCTCATGTTCGGTTATTACTTATTACACCACCTCCATTTGGAGTTGTTCGCAATTACTGACGAACTGTTTGTATAAAGCACAACATATAATAAAATTCACCAATTTTTAAGGCCCCTTATTCGGGTTCCCCGTGAAGGGAAACCGTATAGTTCGCTCTGGGGTGCACGGTCGGCTAAGTGTTAATTTACAACGCATATCCCTATATCTCTCAATAAACTGATTTTATCGAATAGACAGACCACCTAGCCACCCTCGATTGACTCGTCTCTACCCTGCTCAGGTCTCATTCAATTCCCTAGCCCCATGTAATTCGCGAAAAACTCCAGCACGAAGAGACAGGCGACTTCTTCCAGGCCGCGAGTCGGCTTCGACACGCGCGCAAGAGAATCGCGGGATTCATTATTCACGGCTTTGACCCCCGTTTTCACCGGTGTTCCTAATGAAAGATAAACATAATCAATCCCACCGTGGCCGAAAGAGGGAATATTATATCGGCTGGCTACGTGTAATTTCGTGCCCTTCCCGGCCTAAACTCGCCACCCGTGTTTTCGTTTCATTATACCGCACCCCTCTGCGCGTCGCCGCGGTCATCATCCAGCTAATTATCCGTTCAAAGGCCCGAATCAACGTCCCCTACCTCGAACCACCCTCGAGCTACCCCTAGGTCTATCCGCGAATTTTTCCGGCCAAACGAAACAATCGTCCCGGTGTCGGCTCACAGAGCAAACGTCGCAGGCTCGTGGATGGATCGCCTTTGGCTAGTGGAGGATTCGTGTTATCCGACTGGAATTCGCGTGGAACTCGAGCAGAGGCAATAGGGGTAGTTTGGGAAAAAATTAAATGGTTTGGAATACTATTGCGAGGAGAATTATTGGCAGATTTATATAGGTATTGCTACTATGGATATTATATGCAAAACTATGCCTTTTCATGCGAATAAGCATATGGAAGAAAATTTTATTTAGGATATTGCTCTTTCAATAGATTTACGGAACCCGTCAATTTGGCGGATGGGTTCCTCCAATTATACGATGGTAACAGATTTAGTTAACTTATATTAAAACTGCTAATATTGTAATTGTTTCTAAATTAAACTAATCGTTAAAAAATATAGACAAGGTTTTCTTTACCTGTCAATTTGACAGATGTCCGTCGAAATAGTTATCCGCAATCCAATATTGAGAATTAGACTTATATGATATGATAAATAACTAATATATAAATAACTTATATGATAAATAACTAATTGAAAATAAAATTCTGGAAAAGAATTCATACCCGGGTTAATATCGGTAAAGTACTGCTTATTAAAAAATTAATAATTTCCTTTTTTCCGTATAGATATTCGAACCACAATCTAACTCCCCTGCGTGATTAATGATCAGTTAGCCCGTGTTGTTCATTGGAGAAAATTAATTGATATAAACGCCATTACTACATGATCATAAATTCTACTCTGAAACAAATTTCTACAGAACGTACGGAAATACGTCGAAAAATTTTTCTTTAATTTAAAAATAACAGGGGCGTATCAACATATACTTCCAATATTTAGAAATACAGCGTTAAACATTGAAACAAATTTCTAACAATTTTTCTCTGTTAGAAATTCACCAGCAGGTATCATTTCTTTTCGTGAAATAGAAAAGGAAAAAAATGCAAAGAAATTGCTATAATTTCATTCGTCACGAGATTATAAACTCCTAACGAATATAGTGTCTAGACTACGCCTATGATAAAATACTTTTACACACCATGAACGATACCTTCCTTTCCCATCAAGATCTCATTCGTGTGCATACTGACAGTAGTCGATGGACGGAATTGCAGGGTGATAATCGAAAAACGAATTACAGATTAAGCACGAGAGGGACAGGTGATTACGTGATGTAAACAGGCCGAGCGCGTGGAAGAATATGCATCCGAATTTCCGGAGATCGGTCAACTGCGAATGTTAATAATTTTCGTGCACGCAGGTTTGAAACGCGTGTTCGCAGCGCGAATGAATTACGTTAATATTGCATTACCGATCCTTTGTCTACCGGGTGGCTGTCCGCGTTTGTTGGATTTCCGGCGGGGGCGGCGCGCCGATCGAAAAATCATCCGACACCGGCTACGGAATTACCGAATCCACGTCACAACCCCCAACGTCACGAGCATCGAACCCGCTTCCACGATAAATCGACGCTCGGACGCCGCTACATTTGTTCAACGTCCCCTAATTAACAGCGTTGCCCGGTCGAATAGAAAATTACACGATCGAGGAGCCACCTGCGAGTGACGTTCCAACGGGGCTAATGACGTCCGGCGCGCGACCCACGAAATTAATCACCCAAAGGCGCCGCGGATCTCACCCCCCCACCCCACGAAAAAGAAACACGGAATTTTCGAGACAAAATAAATTATGTTTCTCTTAGAAGAAAAGCGAGTTTTGAGTAACCTAAATCGATATAGGGTGCTTTGGATGGTTCTATTTGTTTTACTACCCTTACCTACCCCTATGAAAAAAAGCGACGTCGAATTTTTAAGACAAAGAATTTAGGTCCTTAACCAAGAATACAATATTTGGAAATAAAAATATTTTATCATACACACACGTATCATGGAAATTTATCTTCTGGAGGTATAAGTTCTTCTATTCTAAGGTAAATTCTTATTTTTAAATTTTGGTGCCCGATTATAGTTATTCAGAGGCACAAATAATTATAATTATGGACACTGATGAACTCGGGATAATCTCACCTAATTTTTACGACGAGAATTGAAGTAGGATGTTATAGACAGCCCTATTTGTTTTATTACCCCTAGCTACCCCTATGAAAAAAGCGATGTTGAATTTTTAAAACAGAGAATTTACGTTCTTCTGGGGAAAGAAATTAATTTTGAGAAACTCCTACTCAATATTTATACTATTCGCGTAATACTTCATTTTAACCAAGAATACAATATTTAGAAATAAAAATATTTTGACATACATACACACATCACGGAAATTTATCCTATGGAGATATAAGTTCTATTATTATAAAGTAAATTCTTATTTTTAAACTTCGATGACACAAATAATTATAATTATGGACACTGATAAACTCGGGTAATCTCACCTAATTTTTACGACGAGAATTGATGTAGGATGTTATAGACGGCCCTATTTGTTTTATTACTCCTAGCTACCCCTATGAAAAAAGCGATGTTGAATTTTTAAAACAAAGAATTTACGTTCTTCCGAGGAAAGGAATTAATTTTGAGAAACTCCCACACAACATTTGTACTATTCGCGTAATACTTCATTTTAGCCAAGAATACAGAGGAAATAAAAATATTCTGGCAAACCTCACGGAAATTTATCCTCTGGAGGTATAAGTTCTCCTATTCTAAAGTAAATTCATATTTTTAAACTTCGATGACAGAAATAATTATAATTATCGACACTAATGAATTCAAGATACCCTCACCTAATTTCTACGATGAGAATCGATGTAGGGTGTTATAAACCACCCCTACCCTTACGAAAAAGACTGGACATCGAATTTTTGGGACAAAGAATTTACGTTCTTCTGGAAAAAGAAACGCGTTTATAATTATAATTAGGGACACTAATAAACTCGGTATACTCTCATCTAATTTTTACCATGTGAACGAACCTTCTAACGTTTTTACTTCTCATGCGATATTTCATTTTAGCCAAAAATTGACACTTCGTTGCTATTCCTAAAGCTTTAGTAACCCAAACAGCATCGCGAATTAGGAAAGCGTAGGACAACAAATTTTTCCGCGACTCATGGAACAGAATAAGAAAGAGAGAGAGAGAGAGAGAGAGAGAGAGAGAGAGAGAGAGAGAGAGAGAAAGGCGAGAAGAGAAGAGGAGACGAGAATAACAATTAACAAAGCCCACAGAGCATACGAATCTCGCCTAATTCACGGTTCCACGATGGCCACGCGCGCCACGAGGACGCGGATCCCTTAATTTACCCTTCCGCCGACGGTCTCGTGCCACGGATTCGCGGCAATTTATTTATCGGAACGAGAACAGTCGCCGCTGGCTGCAGCACGAATGCAACATAAATCACCGGCGAGTATAAAGCCCGCGGTGCAGGCTGCGTAACGAGAAAAGAGAGGAGGAAAAAGTAGCAACGGAGAACAAGAGGAACCAACCGATAGATACGGCGCGAGAACGAGGTCATGAAAACTTGTTACACTTCCCTCTAATTCCACCATAGTCCGTTCACCAACATCCAGGCTACCTTTTTCCATCGACCGCACGCGATGTCGAGAGAAACGCGATGGTCAAGAAGGTTTTCAACGGAGGAAATCAACAGTCGGGAGATACTGGTCATCGGAGTCGTTCTGACACATGCAAAAATTCGATCAATCATTTGCAGTGGAAGACTCTTTCGTTATAACCAAGTGGCAAACCGTCTAATTCTGTAATAGAGAATATGACCCATCGTCCTATGCCATCCATCAAAGCTCCCGTGCTCGGCGATGACACGCGAGGTGTAGTGTCAAAATTTCTGATAAATGAAATCAACAGCTGAGAAGCATTAACGAACATCGAAGTGGCTCCGACAAATGCAATATTTAATTAATTCCAAGCACCCAAAAATATTTTTGTCATTCAGCAAAGTGGCACCCTCAAGTTTCTTAAAGATCTGATCAAGGAGGCTAAGACACTTACGATGCACCACCAATGAGATGTACAATGGAATGGAAACTTTCAGTCTCAACCTCGTGAAAATCACCTGCAACTCATCTCCAACAGAGGACAAAATGATCTACAGTTTGCTAGAAAGAAACCAGGCTATTATAATCCGAATCAGAATAGGTCACACCTGTTCGCTGTCAAAAGAACCAACCCCGATCTGCGGAACACGCAATTTACCCATTTCAGTTATAACGATAAGAAAAATTTTTAAAATGTGAACTAGGGAATACGCTAAAAATTCATTTTGATAATGATGAAATACAGGACCTACTCAAATCCATGGAAGATTATGAAACGAATATTACAAACTGACGATCTCGTTGCTAATAACCGTGTAGTTGATGCCAAGTAACTAAATTGCGAATGTTTCCGCTACGAAATCGAGGATTTTAATATTTATTTTAAGTAAATCAGGGACCCAGGGAAGATCGTGCCACGAGATGCATCATCCCTTGTTCACCGAGGGGTAAATAGAAAAAAGGATCTCGAAACGAGCGATGGCTCGAGAAAAAGCGTTTATACGAGCCTCTCAGCTGCAAATTTTCGCCGTGCAGATCGTTAATGTCGATAACGTGGGCACGTCGGGATACAACGAGGTCTGGTGGACGCTTCCTCCGCGACTATCTGCGTTCCTCATCGATGGCCACGCCGCGAAGGCTCGGCCGCGCGAAAACAACAGGTGACAGGGGGTTGGAATCGGCTTTTTGCGGACAAGACCGCCGCCGGCCTTTTCCATACCAGTTCCTGCCTCCATTTAGTCCACCTTTTTTCTCCCTTTTATCGGGAGAATCCTTTATCGAGAGGGAAACGCGCCGGGGTGGACAGGGGATTAGATCTTCTATTTAGGGGTGGTTGTTCTCCCCGAGCTTTTGTTTCCTTCGTCGCTGCTCACGCGAAACGAAGTACTAGCCATCAGACAGAGACCATATTTAAGTGAAATTGCGAGCTGGAACTGGAAGATACAGGAAGAAGCATAATAATCCCAATGTGTATAGTCCATCCAAAGAGACGAGGCACCAATATTTACGTTAACGTCTGCGTGATCAGTTAAGCGATCTGCAGTTAATTTTCTACTTTCATGAGCTTTCAGAACCAGGACCTAATTCTTGAACCCCTTTCATTCATTCCAGAATTTTAGAACCCCTTCAAAACCCTATCATTAGGTCCAGGTGCTGTCAATATCCGGGTACTGTGCCCTAATCTGATCACGCACACGTCACATTCATTTAGTATCTTATCTTGTTGAACGAACTATAGACTGAAGGATCACTCATGTATATACGAACTTCAGGGACCAGGACCTAATTTCTGAACCCCTTTCATTCATTCCAGAATTCGAGAACCGCTTCAGGACCCAATCATTAAGTCCGGGTACTGTCAAAATTCGTGTACTGTCCAGATCCGTGTATTGCCAAGATCTGTGCACTGTACCCTGATCTGATCACGCACACGTCATATGCGTTCAGTATCTTATCTTGTTGGACAAACTATAGACTGAAGGATCACTCATGTAGATGTGAGCTTCTGGAACCAGAACGTAATTTCTGAACCGTTTCATTTATTCCAGAATTTCAGAATCCCTTCAGGACTCAATCTTTGGGTCCGAGTGTTGTCAAGATCCGTGTACTATAACCTGATTTGACCATGCACAAATCACATGTACTCGGTATCTCGTTTCGTTGGACGAACTATAGACTAAAGGATCACTCATGTACATACTCCTTTTTTCTTTTTAATATTGCAATATGTCATGTCAATACTCCTCGAGCCTAACTCACTTCAGTTAGACCCTACCAAGCCTAAATACCTGCATATCGCGTGTTCCCCAAGCAAATCTGCCAGAAATTCGTCCTCGATTTACTCCTTACCCACTCAAGCCTCCAACAGAGAGGTTAGAATATTCGAAAGGAAGATTCATAACGCGGATGTAGCTTAGAAACCGGGTCAAGCGGGCTACACACTCGCGTAAACTTTTTCTATTATACCTTGAATCCGTCCCGCGAACGCATTCATCAAGCACGCGGATATAACCCGCCTTTCAACCGCGCATTCGGATTATAGGACACGCGAGAAATGATAAAACAACCGGTAATCCAGCGAACTATGCCGGGTTTCACAGTTACCCGTACACGAAAATCACGGTTAAAAAGACGAAGCAGCGGAGGTGGAAGAAGAGACGGGCAAATAAAGACGCGGAGGAGAAAGACGTTTGTCCCGCCATCCGCGAAATCCCTTTACATCCGCCCTATTCCTCTCAGCCGACCGGGATGCTCCATTATACCTGCAAGCTCTAATTAAGGACGCGGCATAAAAACACGCCGGGCCCGCCGGAAACAAAGACGTCCATTCAGTTCGAGACTAAGTGCTGCCATAATTTCGCGCACGGTCCCGGCTTCTCTAAAAATACGCTTCAAAATTTCATTCCGCAACCCTCGCAGCAACTAAATATTAACAAGTATAATTACGCCGGGCGAACAGACGCGAACCCCTTCGTTCGGTCCACCCTTCGATGCCATTGTCCATTTTCTCCCTCGAGTTTTTACCCGACCCCCCTCCCCCCCAGTCCACCCTCTACCCGCGATTTTTCTCCGCGAGACCTGGCTCAGAATCATATTAACTACCGTTTTAATCGCCAACCGCGAGCTTCGACGTCTCGTGGCGCCCACGAGGCGACCGTTTAATTCGAAAATGCGATAATTTCCGATACTGCCAGGCGCAATCGAGCTCGCATCTTTCACTCGTGCGCTGATAAATCGCCGCTTGTCGATTAATTTTCTAATTAGCCGGTGGCACGTTGCCCGAGATCGGCCGCTGTCGTCGTCGCCATCTTTGCTCGGAATGCGGCTCCTCGGCCGGGAATTCGCGCCCTCCTCGCCCCTTCCTGTCTTTTATCTTCCGCCACTTCGTCTTTCGGACCCAGTTTTCTCCTTTCTTTACCTTTTCCTCTTTTTCGCTTCGTCTCCGTACCGGATTCCCGCCGGATTGCTTCCTCTTCTCGAGCCGGCCGTAATTAGAATACGTTGCAACGTATTCCGCGACGGGGAGGAAGGTTAATTGCATCGTTTAGTCGCAGCCGGGTGGAACGCTTTAAGAAATTTCAACTCGTCTCTCTCGCGATTTTTCGCTCCCGTCCGGTTTCCAATAATTCTACCGACGTAGTTTGTTGAGGAGCAGGGAATATCTGAGAGTACTGCTGGAATGGTAGCACAGTTCTTCGTCGTGATAATTAGGCACGGGGATGTAATTACTGGTTATCGTGGAGGAATGAGGAATGGGGGTGGATCCAGAAGATTTTCTTTGCCAAAGGTCTTTATTAGACGGCATCATTCTCATCCTCGCTAACACTTTAAACCTTTCACTGCGATACATGCTCGAAGAGAATCATCGATACAGGCGGCGCGATATTTGACAATTGACAGAGCAATATTGAACAATTGCCGATATTCAATTGCTATGTTATATTGCAGCTATTAAAATGTTAACGCTATGCCGTCCGCACGTCTAATCGAGATTCTTTGTTTAGTAAGACTGACCCATCATTTGCGCATGATACCAACATGGTGTCACCTGCATTTGACAGATAGTTTTCGTATGACACCAACGTGGTGCCATAATGTTAAGAATATAACGAACTGAAGTAGATGAGATGCTCGTAAAAGGGAACAAACGTGATCAATGACAGACGAAGAATATTCAGCAACTGGTAATAGAACAAAGTCAGCTCGCGGATTATTCCGCGTTCGGTGATAGCACACTGTTGTCGAAATGTCAACTCGCGGAATATTCCGCGTTCGGTGATAGCAGACAGTCGTCGAAATGTCAAATCGCGGAATATTCCGCGCTTGAATGCAACTGTGTTAAAACACGGAAAATTGTTCTCGTGCTGGGTTTCTGTTATATAATCTCGTTGTTGGATAAACGAGTACTCGATTTTGACAGATTTCAGGTGTTATCCTCTGATCATTTATACTAATTGCTCCTCGCTTTCACCTACGAATCTACGCGTTTTATTCAAATTTCTGTCAAATAAATTTCTGAATAAAGACCTACTTGGAATACAACATGTGAAACTTTCATACAGGCTTTGCCCTTTCTATAGACTCCACAGATGTTATCCTACGATTTCTTTTCTAGAAGTTATAGCTGTTCAAATAGCAACTCACTATAGATCCAGTTTTGCTCTTTGTTATATTTATGTATACATATGTAAGATTTAAAAATAATCTCGGAGATTGGAGTAACCGTATCGCCATTCTTTATAAATAATTTTGGAGATTGGAATAGTTCTGGGAACCTTCGCGATCGATCTTCATGATCGACATTGCAGGGAGTTTCTCGCGATACACCCGAGGCAGAGTAATTTTTCTTGCGCGTATCTTGCCAATTACTTCGCCGTGGGGGTGTTTAAAAATTCATAGCCTCGTGGCTGAGCGCGAAATTGAATGAAAATGGGTAAAAGAGGGGGTGACAGGGGGAGGAGAGTGCGACAGAAAGGCGGAGCGGGTGGAGGACGATTACAAAGGCGCGTGCTCGTCAACGATCGCCGGTTCAAACGCATTCTGCAGAATGCAAATTCTTTGTTGTCGTACATTATACATATTTATGACTACGCGAGGAAACGTGGAATCGTTGGTCGGTACGCGTCGCTGAACCTTTTTCGACCTACACGCACGCACACGCGCGTGCCGCCTTATCGGATGGGAATAAAATTCGAAACGCGTGCCTCGCGATCCCGGGGAACGCCGAGCATTTGTAAGAAACTGCCAAGCAGATTTTTACTATTCTCGCGAGGCCATCGGGAATAGATTAGGTCGAGCAAATATCGAAATTCAGGTGATTTCATATTTTTGAGCAAAAAATTAGCAAATTTCGTATTCCACAATTCGAGGGAAAAGTGTTGGTATCCGCGAGTATAATATTAGGCACTGTATGTATACAAAATTTGTAGAATATTCTGAAAATATTTCATTTTTTCTCTTAAGTATGGCTTATTTTATATTAACCCTGCTAAATTTTAAAATTTACAATTTTCATAACAAATTTTATTATTTTCCGAAATTCGCGAGGTCATCGGGTAAATTGAGTTGATCAAATATTGAAATCGCAATGTTTTAATATTCCTGACAATTTTTATGTGCGAAAAATTTGTACGATATTCCGAAAATATTTTTCTGTTATTATTTGTTTTAATTATAACTTATTTCGCGTTAGCCCTATTGAAATTTTTCAATTTTCATAACAGAATTTATTATTCTCCGAAATTCGCGAGGTCATCGAGTGAATTAAATCGATCAAATATCAAAATCATATTAGCTTGGTATTTTGGGCAATTTTTACTCCACGATATGAGAGAAAAAGGTCAGTACCGCAATTATAATAGATGCTGCACGTTTGAAAAATTTATAGGATACTCCAAAAAAATATCACTCTCAGCTCGACACGACCATAATTTCATAAATCCACGATCTAAGAGAAAAGAGATCGATTTAATGTCTACCCCTGACCAAATAACCCCTCACAATTACTCACATTCGCCTAATTTAAATATTAAAATAAATCGGGCATTTCGATACAATTTCCGACAATCACTGGAATAAAATTAAAGATGTCGGAGCTGTCGAGTATGATTATACACGAGTACACGAATGCCTTTGAATGTACAAGTTTAAATACGTGTGGATGAGAAAGAGAAAAAGGGTGGCCAATTAGGAAACCGGTGCGAGATCAGCAGGATGTTTCTTTTCGAGTTTTCCAGAGAGACAAGAGAAACAGTTTTTAACGAGTACGTTTTTACGGTTTTCAACCCTCCTATGGTGTACTGTCAAGTGTTTTACGATTCCATCTTACGATGTTGAAATTTCCAGCAAACGTGGTGTTGCATGTTTTAAAAACAACCCTACATTTCCGCCATTTTCTTATTTTCCTTCTCAACGATCTAGGAGAAAAAGATTCATATTCTCGAATCTTTGAATAATTATCAGACGTTCGAAAAATTATCACGACACAGGGAAAAGGGCAGCATTTCACCCTTATCTGTCAAAAACGTTCAGCGATCGTATCGCAAAGATAAATAGAAATATTTAGCCTATACCGATCTATAGGATCGCCCATAACGCGGTTTTTACGGTTTTCAACCCTCCTATGGTGTACTGTCAAGTGTTTAACGATTCCATCTTACGATGTTAAAATTTCCAGCAAACGTGGTGTTGCATGTTTTAACCCTTTGCACTCAAAATTCTACTCTCAGTCGCCATTTAATTAGATTCTAAAGATCGTTGTTAATTAATATCTCGAATTAAAAATTGTCCAACGACGCGTAAAATACCGAGGTAAAATAATTCTACGTCCTACAATTAATTTGCATTTCTTTGCCGTTTTGAAAATATCGTCGACTTTATGGCAGAAGATCTTCGAATTACTATGTTTGTGTAACGAAAAGATCGTCGAGTGCAAAGGGTTACAAACAACCATACATTTCCGCCATTTTCTTATTTTCCTCCTCAACGATCTAGGAGAAAAAGATTCACATTCTCGAATCTTTGAATAATCACCGAATAATCATCGGACGTTGAAAAATGATCGCGACACTGGAAAAAGGGTAGCATTTCACCCTTATCTGCCAAAAACGTTCAGCGATCGTATCGCAAAGGTAAATAGAAATATTTAGCCTATCCCGATCTATCGGATTGCCCGTAACGCGGTTTAATCGGAGAAACGAAGACCCTTATCATCGTGCAATTTATCGTGCTCATGCACGAGCGCAGTTTATCGTTTGGAAATCAATACGGGGTACAAGCTGCGAAATAATGGATCAGTTGAAAAAGCGACGTCGGGAAATGACAAATGAAACGGGAACGAGTACAGCCATCCCGTCGAAAACCAATGTAATTTGTAATACGAATATCAAAAAGTAATTACTCATTCGTATCAAATTTACGTATACCGTTTCACAGTCGGGCTGCTCCTTGCGTCTGGCCGATCAATCGGACCAATCAAAAGCCAATCGAGAATCACTTGGAATATTCGATACTTGGCTGGATTTTTTATCAGACACCAGGCCACGATATCCCATTAAAATTCATCAGAATTCCATACACGCGGGAACCCGGATTAATTCTAGATTAACACTTGACCTTCGCAACGAGAATCGATTTCGGACCCCCGCGTCGGTTCAGCCGATCCGGCTTAATCGCAAATCATTCGTGAAAATTCGAATTCGCGATAACCCGATTCCGTGGAATCGCGAAATTGCTGGGAACCGGTCGCCATTACCGTGCCCGTATTAACGAGCGTTTCTTCGCGGGGACGCGTTTTGAATATCACCCCCCACCCTCGATTCCAACATCCGAAACGTCGTTTCGTTACGAACGAGGCTTGAGCTTTAATCGCCGATGAAATTCCGTTGCCCCGACCGGCTAATTTCGTTTGGCTTAACAAAGTCGACTTCATCGCGGCCTTCCAACCCCGTCCGTGCCCCAGCCGGCCTCTCGCCCCCCGTGCGATCCCGCCATTGTTCGACGCGCGGCGTCGCCCGCTTGATTTCCGCGTTCGATTGATTGCGACGCGGAAAAATACCAGCCGAGGAAAGATTCCGTCGCGGCGCAAATTAGATACACCACGACCGCTCCAATTGGTTCGTCCTCCTTTCGATTGCCCTTGTTTCGCGATAATGTCGTTAAGTAGGATTCGCGGGTAATTGCATTCGCGACGAAGGGAGAAAAATATTGCCCGATGCGAGGAAAGACGAGGAAGCACTGGGTCTCTCGCAACGACTTCCTTCCGGGTATATCAGTATTCTTACTTTGGAACGATGATAAAGGTATTTATTGATATCTTAAATCCCTGACCGAAAATTTTTATCACGGATTTGGGTTGTTTAGGGAATGGCTGTGATATTGGACTAGGGGGTTGGTACTTTATGGGACACGAAAATACACGGTTTTATGTAAACTAAGGGAAGGAGGGGGTGCAGAACGGTGTTAATAGGACGTGAAGGAAATTTTACGTATAATCGAAACCGTGAGGACAGTGGCGTAGATGTTAAAGGGGATCCTCGACATGGGCGTAGATTTTTGGCTACAATTAAACCTATCCTTTATATATATATTTTTATAGCACGTAGCTGGCTCTATAATGAAAGAAATTATAATATAATCCTGCTCATCAGCCATGTTTAGTGTCAGGTATGTATATTTTGAGTGGACCAAACAACTATTATTGCAATGAGACCCAGGGAACTGATAGGTTGGACACCTCTGATCTAAAATCTTCTTATTAATAATAATCAATAATCAATAATCATAAACAATTTACGTGTCTCCATACTCTCTACACTTGCATACCTCGAAAACACTAATTCATGACACGTACTACAGGAACCTCAAAAATTTTCCAAATCCCTAAAAATCACCTGTAGCACGATCCTCAACCCCCATTACATATGTCAATATAATATGTTAGGTACATTTTGTGTGACCGAAATAACTCTTCTTCTAATGTGGATCAGAGAAGCTAAAAGATTGGACACCTCTGATCTAAAATCTTTTTACTAACAATAATCAATAATTATAAACAATTAAATATCATCACATCCAACGAATTCCCATATCCTTTAATTGTACTGCGCGAATGCACTAGCTCGTCACACGTACCACAGGAACCTCAAAAATTTTCTAAATGTCCAAAAATCATCTGTAGCACGGTCCTCAACGAGGTTTTTCACCTTGTGTACAGGTAGCTTTAGCTTAGAAAGTCACCGAAGGTTCGAAGACCAGGTCGGTCGGAAAACCCCCGTCGAAGCGTCAGGCCCTCAGCATGACCATATTTTGTCATATTGGGGGAGGCTTTTGGAAAACGTGTACATGTTGGGGAAGATCGTTGTACGCAGTCTTTGATGCAGTTTTTAATAGTCAGTTTTAACCTTCTGCACTCGACGACTTTTTCGTTACAGAAAAATAGTAATTCGAAGACTTTCTGTCATAGAGTCGACGATATTTTTAAAACGGTAAATGAGAAATCATATGCAAATTAAGACGTAGAATTATTTTTCTTCGACATTCCACACATCGTTAGGTAATTTTAAATTTGATATGCTAATTAACGTCCATCTTTAGAATCTGATTAAATGGCAACTGAGGAGCGTCTCTCGAGTGCAAAGGGTTAATAGTGAACAGTTAGTTGTTGCAAGCTGAGTTGTCATTGCGTTTTTAACCCTTTGCACTCGAGAGGTGAGCTTCAGTCACCATTTCATAAAATTTGGAAGATCGATATTAACTAATATATCAAATTCAATGTAACATAACAGTGTGCGAGGTATCGAAATCAAATAATTCTACAATTCTATTATTATACAATTCTTTATTTACTGCTCAAAAAAGTATTGTCAATTTTCTAGTAGAGAATCTTTGAATTTTTACTCTTCTCTAACCAAAAAATCGTCGAGTGCAAAGGGTTAATTATTATTATTATATTCTTAATAAATAATTCCATATATCACCACCAATCCCATCTCTACAATATCATAGTTATTTTACTACAAGAACCCATAATCCCAATAAAGAAGGTATTTACTTGATCGATCTGGAAACTATGAGGTTTTATCAAGTAACTATACACTGTGGTATATATACAGTAGAAAATTGTCCTGTTTCTTCAATGTCGGGATTTGTTATCCTAATTCACTGTACATTCTAAGAAGTCATTCGTCTTTCTTCCGATAATCTAACCTAAACGTCCATCTAGATGTATCCGTCAGACGTTCATCCGAAATATTCTCGCTGCTGCATACGTAAATTCTCGCTTCCGAATTCTTCGCTGCGATATATTTTTGTTCCGCCGGTACACGTCATCTTGCGGCGAAATACGGTAGAGATTACGTGTTTTAGAGGAGCTTATGTACACACACGGCGAAAAAAGCTACCGCGATATTGTTTCACCGTGTCCCCGTTGTTTCTGGCTTTTATTTTCAAAATAAAAACGTATTTTCGATTCGTGCCGCTGCGGGAGAAGCAAAAATGGTGAGAGCCCTGCAGCCGTGCGCGGCAAAAATTCACCGCGTATTAGGTTTATCCTGTATCTCGTCTATGATATTGATATGGTACCCGCTCTGGCCCGCTCCTGCGACGTTCCCTCTTTCCTACCCCGGCTCGCTCGACCCCCCTCGGGCAGTGTCCACTATCGATTATAGTTATGCCTCGATAATTCGTATTTCAATAAAAATCACGATACCGACACGCCATCCACTTTATCCTTCAACAATATTCGTCACCCCTTCAACCCCATGTACTCCCCATCGGCGTAAAAGAATTCAAAAAATCGTGACACACGATGGAACACCGATTATCCGGATTAACTGGGGCACGATGTGTTCCCATGGCGAAAGGAAATTTTTACAACGATAGAGTAGAACAAATACCCTTTTGGTTCCAATTTTTGCCTATTTTAAGACTGGATAATAAATAGATTTAATTCCTTTTTTTAACGAAATTGATGAAAATTGTGGAAATTATATAGACTTAGGTAAAGCATATTTTTAACATGTTAAGATTCTAAAGATCGTTGTTAATTAATATATCGAATTTAAAATTGCCCAACGACGCGTAAAATATCGGGGTAAAATAATTTTACGTGTTACAATTATTTTGCACTTCTTATTTATCGTTTTGAAGATATCATCGACCTTATGGCAGAAAGTCTTCGAATTACTATGTTTCTGTCACGAAAAGATCGCCGAATGGAAAGAATTAAAAATGGCTGACACGATTCAGGTTCATCTAGTTATCGAAACAGGAAAAACCAAAAAGGATCTTAATTAGTATGAGTACGGCTATAGCATGAACCACCAAAATAGCAAATTTCGAAAATTAAAGAAATGGCAGCATTTTGAAATTTAAATATCGACTTTCCTTCTGCTCTTCATCTTCAGGGTGGTAAAAAAGATACAAAGAAATATTGGATTTTGAAATCCATGGTTCACATGATGAAAGTACATTCGATGAAGGTCTCCAATAAATTTTAGTTCAATCGGTCAACTAAAATGCGAGATATCCCGTCAGCGAGTTCAAAAAATATGGTTCCGAGGAAAACGTATTCAAAATTTTTGAATTTATGAATATTCAAGCTATAATTTTCGTATTCGGGGAAATTGGCCAACTTATAACACAACAATCCTTCGTTCATAGACCACCATAGACACAAAGATCGTGATAATACGACAAGTCTAATAACACATGTATACAATCCTCCTGTACCAAAATAACAGATATGTATATGTTTCCTATTCCAATTTTACGAATTTCATCAAATCAGTCTGCACACGTATTTCCTAAGATCCAAAAATTACGAAAACGAAAGAAAAAAGAAAAGGAATCGGTTATTTAAATTCTTTGAGAATAGTCCTTTAGAGGAACAAGAATCTTTTCGACTCCTACGCATCCATCGGTCGATTCCTCACGGATCTCCCCGATCCCGACACCCAAAGCGTCCTCGAAAGCCATAGGACCGAAAGCATAAATAACCCGAGCTGTCAGCCAACAGCTGCAATCAGCTTGCGAAAGCACACGCTACGCGATCGACGCGAAGATCACGGACGCGTCCGGAAGGATGAAGTCATCGGGCAGGGACGAAATTACAGGCCGGTATCCTGGCAATTCCGCGTTGGCGATGCCATGCCGGCCGAGCATTCCCCTGACAATAAATTCATTATAAAGCCGCTTCTAATTGTCGGCTGTTTCGCGAGGCCGGAATGAATTCGCCCGGATCCGCCTACGAGCGAACCGCGCCCAGTTAGCAAATTGCAATCCTCGTCGGCGGAGCAAACACGCCGGGAGGTATGCTTCTTACCCCCTTAATCGCGCGATTTATTTATGCCGACTAATTAACGGGAGCAACGCGCAATTTCGCCATAGTTTCCGCTTCCAACTCGTCCTCCTGTCGAAGAGGATCCTGCAGCTCCGGCTCGCTCCTCTTCAGCGGGGATCGCGTGTCAAGGTGGAGGCTAGACGAGTGTATGTTCCAGCTGTTATTAGGGGCCCGCGAGATAATCCCAGACGGGGATTAATCGCGTTAATAGACAGAGTTACGCTCCGCGCGTTAATCACTGGCTGAGGAGTGATAAGCGTGAATCACTGCCGCCCTCCGCGGGCTATCACGATAGCTTTGACAGCAGTTAGAGGGTGGCGCGGGGTTGATAAGGTTCGGGACATAAGGATACGTCTCGTGACATTCGGCGATTAGGGGTGTCGATTAGTATACTATTTTCCGTGTGAGAATTGCCGGGAAAAGGCACGACGTTTAAAGAAAATGGCGGATATTAGGTTGGCAGTTGCTTGACAGATAATAATCACCTGCGGGACATAAGGATACATTTCGTGACATTGGGCGATTAGGTGTGTCGATTAGTATACTATTCTCCGTGTGAGAATTGCCGGGAAAAGACGCGACGTTTAAAGAAAATGGCGGATATTAGGTTGGCATTTACTTGACAGATAATAATCACCTGCGGGACATAAGGATACATTTCGTGACACTGGGAGATTAGGGTTTTCGTGACATTGGGCGATTAGGTGTGTCGATTAGTATACTATTCTCCGTGTGAGAATTGCCGGAAAAAGGCACGACGTTTAAAGAAAATGGCGGATATTAGGTTGGCATTTACTTGACAGATAATAATCACCTTCGGGACATAAGGATACGTTTCGTGACACTGGGAGATTAGGAGTGTCGATTAGGGGTGTCGATTAGTATACTATTTTCCGTGTGAGAATTGCCGGGAAAAGGCGCGACGTTTAAAGAAAATGGCGGAAATTCGGTTGGCAGTTACTTGACAGATAATAATCACTTTCGGGACATAAGGATACGTCTCGTAACATTAGGCGATTAGGGGTGTCGATTAGTATGCTATTCTCCGTGTGAGAATTGCCGGGAAAAGACGCGACGTTTAAAGAAAATGGCGGATATTCGGTTGGCAGTTGCTTGACAGATAATAATCACTCCGGCTACGCTGATATCGCGTTACGGGCCAGGTATCGGTTTGAATAATTCACGTTTGATTGCGTTTCGTTTCCCAAACGACGGCGGCCCGGTTCGCTCGTGTTCACGCTCGAAAAGTTCATTTTCCCGTTCATCGATTTCCATCCCCCACCGCGACCTCGGCATATCAATTTATAGCTATCTTCGCGAAAATAGAAACTGCCCGGCCTGACGGGCTCCCGCTATCGCGTTTTGTCATCGGGACTTTGTTTCCTGATGTTTCGTCGCTTTTCTCGATGGGGATGAAGGTCTGCTGGCAATGGAACAGCGGGGTCGTTGGAAAATGGCGGCGGAAGGGTACAACAGGCCAATGTCAAGCGTTTCTGGAGCACACTAGGTAACTCGAGCGTGATAAATCTTCGTCAATCCGAAGAATCCTTTGATCGACGAAATATAGCAAAGGAAGGAAATTCCGTGAAATAATACACTCGCGTTTTATTCGCGATTATCGATTAAAATCAAATTTTCATAGTGCTTCCAGCTCGAGCGAGTATCTCTTACCCAGCTGCAATCTTTGCGCGTGCTATTACGAAAATTAAGATTCCCGGCATCGGTGTACCACGGTGTACGACGAGAATTTCAAAAGTGAAATAAATTTCCTCCAGCGAAGTTACGTCATTAGCTCGGTTTACCGCGAGAAGAAGTGGCACGGGGTGTGTCATAATAAACGTTGCCATTGGAAAATTCGTGTACCCGATATTCCGGTGAATACGATCGCTACATGGACGGAAGTATAGATTAATTATCGGAAGCTAGTCGATGGAAATTAATTAAGTCGTTGACCCGGTTTCGGCGCAACGCAAAGATGGCGTTGTTCGGCGAAAGCGATCTCGAAGCGGCTGAAAACGCGGAGGTGAATTGCCGATGAACGAAATTTACAAGCGATCACGGTGTTAAGGGTTTATCGACGGATTTCCACTCGCGAACACCCCGCAAAGAGGCGTGCAACGCACTCGACGCGACTGCTGGTCAAAGAGCTTCCGCGTTGCGAAACAACCCTTAATGGATCCGAGATACCGCCGCCGTGATAAGCTACATTCTCTCGAACGCGTTGCTCAAAGGGGGTGGCCCGCGAGAGCGATCGATTCTTTTTACATATTCCCTTTCTTCGCCCCTCCCCGCTCGCGTTTCCACGTCAGCGAGAACTCCACATCGCGGCAGAAATTCAGATTGTTCCGAAGAAAGAACCGAATCGGGGAATTGGATCATGTTACCGATGGAACGCGTGTTTGAAATATTTATGCAGATCCGTAACGACAGGTAGATACGGAAGACTGATTTAATAATGCGCAGGAATTTCCTGGACTAGTTGTAGGTATCAATTTAATTCGATATTCGAGTTATTACGAGAGAAAGTAATAAAAGTAAGTTTTCTCCTGGGGGAATTTGGTTAGAGGGATTGTTTTCAAGATGGAGGAATTTAAAGTGGCAACATGATCGAGATATGTGAGGTTAAGACGGTAGTAGTATGACGGATTGAGAGATGGATATCATTCAAAATGGAGGGATGAGAGATTATTAGGTTAGGTAGTAACTAGTCGATTAGTTTGTAGATTTAAGTTGACAGCATAGTGAGAAGAGTGAGAGAGAGTAGTTATGTGATACAGACTTATGTTCTACTATTATTGAATCCGTCTCCTGTTCCCAACCGAGTGAAAGGAAATAAGTGGTGGGGGTAGCGCCCGAGGTAGTCACGGTCAGCTGATTAATTTCAAACGAGCTATATCCAGAGTTGCTACGAATGCTTAAAGGTTGTTGAATCAGAGATTAACACCGAAATTCAATATTCTTCCATATTTTCATACGAGAGATATAACATTCTGTTTAAAAAAAAATAAAGTTGATCTTGAAATCTCTGAAACACTTCAACCTAAAAGAAAATAATAAATCTACTACACAGTGTATATCATGAAAGCGTGCAACCTATGTTGTACATTTCCTCGTGCAACGCGTATTTTGGAAGGTGCAGAGGTGCACACGATGCCTGGACCACCCTGTACATACGTAATATGCTTCGGGGCCGTTACGCGTGTTCGGAAGTTAAATCGCAGTACAGCTCGCTCGCGCTATTAACGGAACTTTTGTTTATACTTCAGATCATAATCCAACGATGATATTTACGAGTGAGGGCGGCGAATTCAGACCTAAATCGGGGCAAAGCTGCCGTTGGCCCCGAAACTAGGGAAACGATAGCGCCACGTGTGCGCCCATAAATCCTGTCGAGTCGCGAGGCATTGATTTGCACGCGAGTACTGAATAATTTATCCGGTCAGTTAACCGAATAATTGCGCGTTATTCGACTGCTCCGAAACACCCTGCCGATGAGCCGGGTAATCGTTGTGTTTATGTTTCACTATTTAGAGAATAATTATAGGATCAACCGGTGCGGTCCAGCGATAGTGAATTATTAATCGAACATGCACGCGCGGCAAACATTTGCCCGGCCCAATGTATTAATTATTGTCCCAGCGTAACAATAAAAACAATTGCATCCCGATTTCTCCCTCCCGAGGAACCTGCATTCCTTGGACACGAAATTTCATCGTTAATCATTTACTACGAATCCACGTTTCTCTCGTTCCGAATCGGAAAATCCATCATAGTCAACGCGATAATGTGGGAACGGAGGTCTTCAGCATACGTGTGGATCGAGTGGGACGAATGTTTATGCCGGAGAGTCGATTATGAGCGAGTGCTTCTAGGAAGTGCTTGAAGATTTCAGATACATGGCGCCAAAGACGAGATTGTGTGCTGTGCTGGTGTATCGTAAAATATCGTTAACAGTAGAACTACCAAATTTATTACAAGTGGCTAATCGTGTTATGAGATAAAGATAATAATGACAGTGGTACAACAAAGGCAGATAACTATGGGAGGAACAACGTGTCAGTCCAAACCAATTACTATAATAGCACAAGATATGCCTGGTTTTGCGATGAATAGCAATATTTATATGGAAATTAGGGAGTGGGGGTTGTTTACAGATCGAAGGTTAAGAGTGGATGATGCGGGAAAGGTCAGGGTTGGAGTGAACAATATGGCGATAAAGGTAAGGAATAGAAGGGGAATGTTAGCCGCTTTGGAGTTTATATAATGTACATAGATGACTAAACTAATCTCAGAAATGACTGATGACTATACTCGACTAAGATATGATTATGATTCTATTTAGATAAAATTCTATATTAATTTTGTCAAAAGTTGCTGTACGTTTTCAGAATAATAATTGGGAATAGAATATCTGCCCCCTTTGATAGTTCTAGTGTTAATACTAAATTGCAATTTTTTGAGAGGTATTTTTACTTCCACACCTTAACAGGCTGATGAAGGAAGAGAGAATGAGTGTGGAAGAAGAGAAAACGTGTGAAATCGAGGAAGAATTGAGAAGATGCGAGAAAATTATAGTCTTATGTAGAGGAAGACACAAATACATAGTTTGAGCGATATAAATAATAATATAATTGGAATACTAAAGGCTGAGCTTTCAACTCTACCCTTATTTTAACTTAGCATACTCTATTCCTCAATTTACCCTAAACTTTCTGTGAAGGTGCGAGATGGATTATAGTCTTCCTGTTCCTTTCATTTTCCTAAGCTACTTCCACAAACACGTGTGATTTAAATGAAAACAGGCCAATAATACAACTGGAATACAAAAGCTTGAGCATTTAACACTACCCTTATTTTAATCTAGCATTCTATCTTTCACGATTCACTCTAAACTTTCTGTGAAGATGTGAGACAGATCATAGTCCTCCTATTTCTTTCATCTTCCTAACCTCCCTCCACAAAACAAGTGTAATTTAAATAAAAACAACCCCTACATTTCGAGGACTCCAGATTGAAATTCAAATAGGGATGTAAATTATTCGGAAAACTCGGAATTTCACGGCACGAAGGAGAATATTTATAGGATTTCGTATATTACAGATAGAAGGATCTCTGCAAGGCGAATTGTCTGATATCCGAAAATTCCCTCGCCACTGGCAAATATGCTTCTTATCGCGATGCGAAGACGATTCGGGGGCACAGATTCGCTGGTACCAAGTTACCGATCGGTTTTTATCGAACGACTCTTCAGCGGAGAACCATTCGATTCTAATTCCGTTTACACGAACAGCCCTAAGTAGACCGGTCCGTGAAAGTTTGATACGCCTATCGCGGGGTAACTTCCAGGCGAAGTGCTATTCCACCGCCGCCCATGGGGCCTTATCTGCTCCGCTAACTCGAAAAGTTAACAGCTGACGATGTCCCACCGCAGGATACGTACAAATGCTACTTTGCATCCTGAACACTCCGTAACACGGCCAGGCCTGGAACGATAATGACGACGCGGCGAACATCAGCACCCCTCAGATAGCGCATCGTTACTCCACGCGCCCTTACGGCGGATTTTAATCAAAACTTCGCCACTGCCTTTTCAACGGGGTGCTCGAAAAAATTCGCGGAGAAGACGAATGATAACGCGATCACCAATTCCGACGATTTCTCACGACTATGGTTGTGGTTCCTCGTTTACCGAGGGGGATTTCAGGGGGTTGTTTATTTTTTAACGAGAATCGGTATGGTGTTTACAGGGAAATTGATACTGGAGGTCTTCTTTTGAACGATGTTTGGTCAATTTTTTCCGGAAATAATCGACACCAATGAGTCTCATCTATTAACGGGTGCCGATTATGGTTGTTGGGGGTGGATAGAGGAGACGAGAAAGATAGTTTGAAGAACGAAGAGAAATTAAAAGAGCTGGAATGAAAGTGTCAGTCATTTAAGTAGCTGTTGAAGTATTGTTTGGACTATGTTGGAGTTTCGTATTGCATAGTGTGTTTATTTTAATTACTAATTTGTACCAATTTATTTGATAGAGTAAAAGTTAGGTTATCGTATTCCAAAATTCACGGAAAAGTAATTTTGACAGATTTTTAATTGACGAAGACACGCTGTTCTTTCGTGTAGCGTTCCTTTCCAATAAGCCGGAACTGACAGCTGTCAAGCTGTGTTTCTTTTCCCGTTGACAATAGTCCTTTTAGAAATTTGTGTGAATTAGGTTAAGTAGGAGTAGAATACGATGTGTTTGTGTGCGTTGTATTTCTATATGAAAATGCTATCTATCTAATATCTATCTATTAAAGAGTACCCAATTACTATATCGGGATTTGGTGAGTTCGACCCATTCTTAACAATATATTCTGATATAATAGGTAGAGCAGGTCTCTATACCTTATTTTAATACTATCCCATTCGATCTTGACCGACATATTTGACCAATGCAGAAAATTCATGTACCCTATTGCTATTTGTACGAAAGAAGATGGACCTACACTCCTTCTATTGGCCCTCACCTAGTTTCTGCACAGCAAATGTAATACTTCAATTCGTCATAATTGAAAACTCGTACATCCTATCTCTATCATCCCACTAGTAAAGTTGGACCTATTCTCTAAATTATAAATAATCAGACTTCCATTTCCTCAGCGAGGCTTCTGTGCACCAAGCATAGTAGCTACCCCTGAATTAGGCATTCGAGAGCTCTGCTCCCTTTGTTACAAGCGTCTACCTCGAATCTTGGTTCTAATTACCGAAAACCTGATCAGTGAAGCTGGAACAGGTGGTGTGCGATTAGGGGAATAAAAATTTCATTTCACCGGGGCGAGTGATGATCGGGCGGGGGTGTGGAGCTCGAAAATGGAAGGTCGGTGGAAAATTAAGAAGAAAAGAATCGTCTCAATTACAAGCGGGCTGGCTCGAATTAATTTACAGGCCAACGCCGAGACTCGTGGAAATTCCATTAATACGAGTCGGAGTGTCCTGGGATTCGACGTAGGTCTCGCCCCTTTAAAGTAGACAGGGTTGTCCATTAAGACCGATGATGAAATATTTACGTCCCCGTCACTGCCAGGGTCTAAAGTACACTAAACGAAATTGCGAATCCCTTGACTGACTGATTATCGAAAAATCGGCTTCCTCCAGCGACGATCGGTGGACAAACGAAGGATCGGAGGGAACGAAGGAATGGTTCGTATTCCTCTGAGGAATTGGAAGAGTTAGAGCCCAGTATTTAGACCATTCCCCTTGCCTGAGAACGAATTTCTTGGCAGCGGATGGAAATTACATCGATACTAGTTTTCTCGTAGAAAATACTAATACATTTAATATATTAATAATAAATTTGGCACGCATAATTAAATATCTGTTTCTTACGAATTACACGAACGAATTTAATTATGTGGACGTTCAACGAATATTTTGATACTAAATTACAATCACTAAATTATGGGCTTGCGTTATTCCCTATTACATATGTAATTATGTCACAGTGTTTTGGGAAATTGCTACAAAATTACTACCACTAATCGAATAATTGGTCGTAGTTGATGCTATATACATATACTATGTGAAAACCCCGAGACAAAGTGTTAGAAGTAATAACATTGAATCCTGGATTTCTAATTGGAAGGTTAGATGTACTATCTATTATAAAAATTTCTTGGCTCGTACTGTTAATAGAATTGGCAGCTTAACAATTCTATTGAAGCACGAGTCATTGAATGTCCGCAAGTTCGCGTGTCATAAGCTCGTTGGGACTGATAGGAAGCACGACTGACGGTGGGAAGATAATTTTTATTGGAAACCAGCCGACATTCCGGGTGTCGTCGTTGGCCAGCAGCGAGGAAGGCCGGAGACAGGAAGTTCCGTAAGTTTCATTCTTCGCTGTCTCGGAAGTTTCGATGGAACTTCCACATCCGGCAGAGGCGTCGAACTTGTCGCCGTGTAGGCGGCTGCAAAAACGTTGGCGAAGTTGACGGCGGTGATTGTACGTAGTTAACTGCCAATCAGGATTAGCGGCGGAGTCGGAGATTCCGGTCGTTTTTTAACTACGTCGCGTAATTCCGTGTAAAGTTTTCCAAGCGGTTAAATTCGCCGCGAATAATCGACTTTCGCGTTGTTGGCCGCGGCCGCCGTTCGGGAAATGCGGAAAAATAGGAGGAAAGTACGCCCATTTGGTTGATTAGTCGGTTAATTAACACCACGAACAGTTGCAGTTACTACTATGACCAATTCAAAATTCTTGCCTGGGTATCTAAACGGTAGCAAACTCTGTATATAGTGGCCCCCCAAAGTCGCCGCCATTGTATACCTCCATACGTGAAATTGAGTCATGGTCTGAACGACCGCCATAACCAATTAAAATTCTTGCCTGGGTATCTAATCGGTAACAAACTGTGTATATAGTGGCCCCCCAAAGTCTACGCCATTGCCTACCTTCATCTTTTTTTTTGGATTAGCGTGAAATTAAGTCAGGTTTGAACGACCGCTATGATTAATTATAATTTTTGCCTGGGTATCTAAACGGTAACAAACTGTGCATAGTGATCCCCTAAAGTCTACGCCATTGCCTACCTCCATCTTTCTTTGATCTGACGTGAAATTGAGTCATGGTCTGAACGACCGCCATGATAAATTCAAATTCTTGCCTGGGTATCTAATTGATAACAAACTGTGTATATAGTGGCCCCCAAAGCCTACGCCATTGCGTACCTCCATCTTTACTTTGATCTAACGTGAAATTGAGTCATGGTCTGAACGACCGCCATAACCAATTCAAAATTCTTGCCTGGGTATCTAATTGGTAACAAACTGTGTATATAGTGGCCCCCTAAAGCCTACGCCATTGCGTACCTCCATCTTTTTTTAGTCTAACGTGAAGTCAAAACACGGTCTAAATTAATTTTCTTTAGTAATTTAATAACAGGGTGCTGCTAATTCGTGTTGGAATATTGTGCTTTATTACGCCATTTTTATACTTCGTTAAGCTAGTTTACGTATGATCCCGTGTAAATTCTTATTTAAGAAAATTCATTTATAATTGTTACATCGCTTACGGAGAATAAAACACACTTGAAGAATTAGCTAGTTCGCAAACGGTGAAAGGAATTCATATATTTCGAATTGTAATAAAAACATGGTCAAATATTTTTCTCATCGTAGAACGTTATATTCTACAACGCAAAAAAGGAGTATCGTATAACGTCGCGCGCAATATCATATTACTACGCAGTTAGCAGAACTTTTCATTCTCGTCCTTCTAATGAAAAACTACGGGAAATTTTCATATAATACCAGCCAGTCGTAACCACCACTTCGATATCACGGACGAAAAGCCAGAACTCCCAACAAAGCTGTCTTCTGTCACAGGATTTACCGCGATGCTTATAATTCTCTCACTCGTGTCACAACAGATGGAAAGTACCAGCAACGCAAGATACTCGGTCCCTGCGTAACCCCAACGACACTCCTGACGCAGTCACCGACCCACATGCGCACATTCATACGTACTCACATACATTCACTGCATGAAAACGCGTTAACCCGAGAAAATTGAACCCGCACGAAAGCACCGGAATCAATTCGAAAACAACACGACTGTGATTTCATACGCGATGTTTGAATGTCCGCAAGTTCGCGTGTCATAAGCTCGTTGGGACTGATAGGAAGCACGACTGACGGTGGGAAGATAATTTTTATTGGAAACCAGCCGACATTCCGGGTGTCGTCGTTGGCCAGCAGCGAGGAAGGCCGGAGACAGGAAGTTCCGTAAGTTTCATTCTTCGCTGTCTCGGAAGTTTCGATGGAACTTCCACATCCGGCAGAGGCGTCGAACTTGTCGCCGTGTAGGCGGCTGCAAAAACGTTGGCGAAGTTGACGGCGGTGATTGTACGTAGTTAACTGCCAATCAGGATTAGCGGCGGAGTCGGAGATTCCGGTCGTTTTTTAACTACGTCGCGTAATTCCGTGTAAAGTTTTCCAAGCGGTTAAATTCGCCGCGAATAATCGACTTTCGCGTTGTTGGCCGCGGCCGCCGTTCGGGAAATGCGGAAAAATAGGAGGAAAGTACGCCCATTTGGTTGATTAGTCGGTTAATTAACACCACGAACAGTTGCAGTTACTACTATGACCAATTCAAAATTCTTGCCTGGGTATCTAAACGGTAGCAAACTCTGTATATAGTGGCCCCCCAAAGTCGCCGCCATTGTATACCTCCATACGTGAAATTGAGTCATGGTCTGAACGACCGCCATAACCAATTAAAATTCTTGCCTGGGTATCTAATCGGTAACAAACTGTGTATATAGTGGCCCCCCAAAGTCTACGCCATTGCCTACCTTCATCTTTTTTTTTGGATTAGCGTGAAATTAAGTCAGGTTTGAACGACCGCTATGATTAATTATAATTTTTGCCTGGGTATCTAAACGGTAACAAACTGTGCATAGTGATCCCCTAAAGTCTACGCCATTGCCTACCTCCATCTTTCTTTGATCTGACGTGAAATTGAGTCATGGTCTGAACGACCGCCATGATAAATTCAAATTCTTGCCTGGGTATCTAATTGATAACAAACTGTGTATATAGTGGCCCCCAAAGCCTACGCCATTGCGTACCTCCATCTTTACTTTGATCTAACGTGAAATTGAGTCATGGTCTGAACGACCGCCATAACCAATTCAAAATTCTTGCCTGGGTATCTAATTGGTAACAAACTGTGTATATAGTGGCCCCCTAAAGCCTACGCCATTGCGTACCTCCATCTTTTTTTAGTCTAACGTGAAGTCAAAACACGGTCTAAATTAATTTTCTTTAGTAATTTAATAACAGGGTGCTGCTAATTCGTGTTGGAATATTGTGCTTTATTACGCCATTTTTATACTTCGTTAAGCTAGTTTACGTATGATCCCGTGTAAATTCTTATTTAAGAAAATTCATTTATAATTGTTACATCGCTTACGGAGAATAAAACACACTTGAAGAATTAGCTAGTTCGCAAACGGTGAAAGGAATTCATATATTTCGAATTGTAATAAAAACATGGTCAAATATTTTTCTCATCGTAGAACGTTATATTCTACAACGCAAAAAAGGAGTATCGTATAACGTCGCGCGCAATATCATATTACTACGCAGTTAGCAGAACTTTTCATTCTCGTCCTTCTAATGAAAAACTACGGGAAATTTTCATATAATACCAGCCAGTCGTAACCACCACTTCGATATCACGGACGAAAAGCCAGAACTCCCAACAAAGCTGTCTTCTGTCACAGGATTTACCGCGATGCTTATAATTCTCTCACTCGTGTCACAACAGATGGAAAGTACCAGCAACGCAAGATACTCGGTCCCTGTGTAACCCCAACGACACTCCTGACGCAGTCACCGACCCACATGTGCACATTCATACGTACTCACATACATTCACTGCATGAAAACGCGTTAACCCGTGAAAATTGAACCCGCACGAAAGCACCGGAATCAATTCGAAAACAACACGACTGTGATTTCATACGCGATGAATTTCAGCTCTTTTCGTTGTCCGACATTTTCACGAATCGACGACTCGAGTCCAGCACGACTTATGGCGCCAAAAATCGTATTCGGGTATATTCGGTTATATTCGGGTATGTTCGCGTGAGCTCGGTCGCGGCTTCGGCAGTTTCCGTGTACGCGCGAAAGTAAGTCGGAACGATCACTGCTCGGGCGCTTTCGGTCACCTTCGGCCGTCTTCGGTCGGCTTCGGTGGGCTTCGGTCGGCTTCGGTCAGCTTCGCGATAACGCGATTGCGCAACGGCTAGACGAGCTCTCTGCCACGTTTTTCATCGCGTATGTAGGAAAAAGGAGCTCTCGTTGCAGCTTATTTCCTCGCTGTAAATAAAAATCTGCACAGAGAATGTTTTCATTGGTCTTTACCGTGGTCTTTACCGCGTTTCCCTGTAATATTTCGGTCAGAAAAGCGATCGGGCTGTTTCGCATTTTCCCTTTGTCGTTTGACGTACGCCGCTTTTTAACGACGGTCGTTTTAAATTATTTATAAGACTCTTCCACCGTGATTTCATTTCTCCCACTCCACCGGCGAATTTTTATTAATTTCCGCCGGATCCCTAGCCGCTTTCGTCGTGTAACGTTTTGATGCAGGCTTTTTATAAAAGCTTCTTTCTTTTCATCTTATTCGGGCTAATGAAAGCACCGCGCCATGGGGGAATAGTTCCTTTGGTTTGCGCGTTATGCAAGCGTGTAATGAGCGAAGATGTTGATGCTACCCTTGTGTGCACTGTGCCGTAAATAAGAAGCCCTCCTTTTACGAGCCCTTCTTCGAGAGCATTAACCACTGTATTTGTTATTCCACCGTGAATTTAAGTAAATTTAAGACCCTCTCTCATTCCGCACATTCGATAAATTGCCTGCGTCGCTTGAGCTTTTTACCCTTGCAACTAAATTTACCCAATATTTATGACTCCATTTTTTACCGGGGTTTATAGCGTTTTTTAGATACCGTTGAAGTATTGCGAGAATATGTTGAATATTAATTGGAATATTTTACCGGATGTGTGAAATTTCTCTTGGCGGGGAGAAACTTTGCCAAAGTGCCGATTGAAATTTAATTTTCTCATAACCTCTGCTATACGGTGAACAGGTTGACGTAGTGAAAACAGTTATATATTCGTAGACCCACTTTCGCAATAGGACACAGGGATTAATGGACGGTCGTTAAAAGAAAAAAGATAGGCCGCGATAAAAAAAAAGCATTGGCGTAGGCACAGGACCCGTGTTAACTACTTAACACGAGATAGAACCACTCCGACCCAACTATGAATAAAATCAGTAACAATATTTGCTGCACCAAACGAGTTCAAACACGGTAGTTTAATTAGCCAGCTATCAAGTGACTGAACAGTAAACGAAATTTATCTAACATAAAAGCGACGCTTGAAAGAGGCGTACGAGGCAGAGAAACTCGGGGAAATTGGAGGGAAACATAAAGCAAAAGCGGATGATTGATTTATTAGAATACCCAATCGAACAGGTCTCCAGAAATCTTAAGTTCAGACTGGTTTATAGCCTCATAACTGTTATCTGTCCGCCTCAGCCATGTAACCGAACAAATCCCACGTCTCGGCATATTCAATTCGCCAACGAAACTGCCAATCGCTTCATCCTTTCGTTCTCTACCCCTTTTCTATCCGCAAATTCCTTCCAGGGAATATCGAAGAGTCACGCGGCGGATTCTGGCGCAGCCTGTCTAACTGGCATCTTTATCGGATCTCCGCGATGGTAACCGAGATTCCCTAGCCCCAAGGAACTCTCCTTTCAATTCCAACTCGTTCCCAAAGATAGCTCTGCGCCGTTTCCCTCGGGAATCTACGACTCCTAGATCAGTGGTTTCGGTTGGTCCACGATCGAGTTCCGTACAGGCCCACTAGCGCCACGCGGACGCGTCAGGAACAAAGGAACGCGCTAACTCCTACCACCCGTTTCGGATTATCCCACGTGGTCCCGTGTTACCCGAGGTCTTCCCTCATTTCCGGTCTCCCTTATAAAAGCCTGAAATTGCTCGTGACAGCTCGGTTCTTCGAGTTTCTGACAACCGTGCTCCAGTTTCTGGCAGAACGGAAGCCACTAGGCTGAAAGTCGGGAACTTAAGAACTTATCCTTGGACACTGGGATTATGAAGCGATATAGGTCAAATCTCTGTTGAGTTTGTCTAAGAGGAATTTTAATTTTATTAACCCTTGGAATTTACAGGAATCAGCGAAGAAAATGACGCTCTAACGTAGTTTTCGTAGTTTCTGAATCAATTTCAGAGATTTCCGGATTTCTTTTAGCAACTGGTACAAAAATAAATGGACGAAACGCGGGAAACTTTTCGACTTTGCATATATCTCGTGAACTTCTAAGAGTTGGCCTCATTAAGCGCATGGTATTCGGTTGGGAATCAGCCAGATCAGTTTCTCCTCGACTATCCTGCGTTTATTTTTACGCAAACGTTTCAGCTTTTCGTTAATGTACAGAACTTGGCCCCATTACTCTTGCGTTTACTTTAACCAAGAAAGTAATCTAGGTAAGACAGGAAACCGGTTGGATATTGCGAATACGGGTCTCGTATTGGACAGTTTCAGGCGTGATGCTCGCTCAGAGAGAAGTCCACGTTGGACACCTTTAGGCACTGACCGCAGTCACAGGGTTAATATTTGTTCCCGATGGTAAACGCTGGAAACGAGAATTTTGAAACACTCTGACTGAATCGTTGCTATAGCCAGAGCGATTTGATTGTCCGAATTAGCTTACATCGAACGACCCCGCAAGGACCGTGTCTAGTTAATTCGTTGATCGAGCGCGATAATTGCGCTACAAATTCGTTGGAAAATGGCGGGAACGGTGCTTCGTTTGGTATTAAAACGAACGCGTTAACGAGCGAGCTAACAACGACACCGAATGGATGCAGCGGCGTGAAGAATTCATATTTCCAGATTGGGCCCGTTTCTTTCGGAAGCCTCGATGGCGGACGAAAATTTGATAGCCGGCAGAGTATTCATTACGGAATTAGGATGGCTAGGTTAATTCGAGGCTGATTAAAACCATAAATCCGGCAGGCTATGCCGCCGAGCCACCGCTGCATTCGCCCGTTTCTAGGGCGGATAACGCATTTCCGCCGGTCGTTTTCCGCCATTAAACTCTTTCTTCGAGAGATGAAATTAACGCAACGTTCCCAGGCGAACGACTGTAATCAGCCGGAACAGACCAGCCTCCGAAGGATTCCTACCGCGAACAGTTAATTTCGCATAAACCAGTTGCTTCCTTTTTCCCTTCTTTCTCGCGAGGGCTAATCTAAAACTTCGCCGGGGCGAAGTTGCCTTTTAAATTTAGCCTCACCCTCCCGGCGAGCTGCGCGCAAACAGGAGGAGTCTATGAGCGTCTCGCAACCCTCGGCAAACAGTCGAAACAGGTGGAGTCTCTAATTTCTCGAAATGAATCCCCGCTCGTCGCCTTAAGGCTGTCGCTCACTTAACACAGCGAGGGTCGTTAGACCAACATCGACGAATTCGCCTTATTATCGCTGGCTCTGGTATAAATTCCGGCTCGTGATTCTGAACCTACGCGACAGGTGCATACACGTGGCTTGGGAAATTACATATCCGTGCTCTTAACGCGTGAATGGATTTAAATGCGCGAGTGCAGGCGTGCTCGTACTTTGGATCGTTGAAATTTCGATAATTCGGATGGGACACGAGTTTCCTGGCTCTGATAGCTACTATTAACGCGTCTCGAAATAATTTCGGCTACGAAATGTAATCGATTATGCTTCTATTTAGGTATAATAGTTTCGGCGACAGCTAGTTATCTATTAATACCTACATTAATACCTAGTTACTGGATTTGGCATTAGCTATGCACGAGACACGATGACACGAGTGCTAATTGTTAAAACAAAACTAACGAGGAATCACATTCAATCCGCACAATTTTATTTTGATGAAAGAAATACGTGTCAAATATTTTTTGACAATTATCTCTCACGTAAGTTTCATAAAAATTGAACATGGTCCCTTGAAAACGTGATACAATTCGACAAATTTAATTTCTGAAGTATAATTAACTAGTTGCAGGTATTACTGTATTATTTAGTTCCTGCTACGGGTTAGGGATTAGTTATGGTACTCGGTTCTGACCTAGTCGCTGTCACATAATTGTAGACAATAATTGGCAGACAAAAAATATCTTTATCGTGTCTTCATAGGCTTCCCCTGGCCTGATGCTTCTATTTAGGTATAATATTTTCGACGACAACTAGTTATCTGTTACCTACATTAATACCTAGTTACTGGATTTGGCATTAGCTATGCACGAGACACGATGATACGAGTGTTAATTGTTAAAACAAAACTAACAAGGGATCACATTCGATCCTCACAATCTTGTTTCCATTTCGAAATTTATGGGAGAGCTAGTTCTCAAGAAAAGAAAACACTTGTCAAATATATTTTGACAACTATCTCTCACGTAAGTTTCATAAAAATCGAACATTGTCCCTTGAAAACGTAATACAATTCGACAAATTTAATTTCTGAAGTATAATTCGCTAGTTGCAGGTATTACTGTACTATTTGGTACCTGTTACAGGTTAGGAATTAGTTGTGGTACTCGGTTCTGACCTAATCGCTGTCACATAATTGTAGACAGTAATTGCTAGACGATAAATACCTTTATGGTGCCTTTGTCGGCTTCCCCTAGCCTTTCAGGACGTGGTGCACCTTCAACGCGTCTTCTTCACACACGCACTACGCAATTTTTCCTTGCCCGAGCAATCGTAATGGCGGCCAGAGACGCGCGGATGGACTACTCTGCGTCCGACCGAGAACTGACGACAAAGGGCGCGGTCACGATTTCTCTGTTCCGTGTTTCCTCTTCTACGACCAAAACAATACTGCGTGCTCGTTCTTGCCTCGGCACGTGGCCGTCGCTCTTTGTTTACGTGAAAATCGAACAGCTCGACGCCTTATCCGAGACTCGAATTCTGGAATGTGCTCGCCACACGTGCCGTTTCCTTAGTCTCCGCGGAGAATGTAAACATTACACGGTGTTCCTATGTTTTCGGTATTAGAACGCGAAATATGCTGCAAATTCTGCTTTCCAGTTCCCATATAGACGTGGTACGATGGAGAAATAATTTTTGCAAATAAATCTGAATGTGTGTAATGACAGCACGATTTAAAATGAAGTTGACTGCTTAAACAATACGAATAATAATAATACTATAAATTTATATTCCATTTTTAATTTATTTCCATAAAGTTGGTTAATTATTGTATGTGCCGAATATTCGCATCCCTTATGAGGCATTGTGGGAAATTCTTTTCCGATTCTCAAATAAATATAGTAAATTTGAAGATATAGAAATTTGGAAGGTAATAAAAGAATTTACCACCCTTTGCACTCGAGAGGCGCCCTTCAGTCGCCACTTGATAAAATTTCGAAGCTCGATATTAATTAATACATCAAATTTAAAATAATGTAACAGTGTGCGAGGTATCGAAATTAAATAATTCTACAATTTGTTATTCACTGCTTAAAAAATATCACCAATTTTATAGCAGAAAATTTTTCAACCCCTTAACCAAAAAATCGTAATTGTAGAGCAAAGGGTTAAAATTGTATAGTAAATATGAAACATTTGTTTGAAATTTAATTTCTTTACTTTCCTAATTTCTAATTATTTATTATTCATTATTTAATTAATTTCCAATTTCCTTCAAACCAATTCAATTCCAATAAAATCGGCAGATTTCTTTAGAAATAAATTCTGACACGGTCCTTCCCACCTGAGAAGTGTGTACCTAGATGTAGAACAGCATCGATGAGAAAACAAATTGCGATCGAGGCTTTAACCACTGCTTAGACACAATAGCGGAGAACGACGTGGAATTGTAAATGCGAGGGAAACGAGTGGCACAGAAGGAGTAACGATGTCTCTTCGCGACAATATAGGTCGAACAGGGGCGGAAGTAATTCTTATTCGTTTCCAGAGACCCACTTTCCACGAGGAGCCCAAGTCGTTTTTCTTCGTTTCCCTGAAGCGTTGCACGAAGCGTGCCTCGAACGCGATCCCCTCGACGAGCCGAATATTTCGAACGAATTCGGGCCAGGATCGGGAGGGTTTTACCGAGTAGGTTGCGTGACGAAGCGGAGTCCTCGAGCGCGAGATGGAAGCGCGAAGAGGAACGGCCGAGGCGGAGCAGACACGTAAACGGATCTTCTGCATTCTGGGCCCGGCGTTCACGCTCGAACCAGCGGCGAAATCGGCGAACCGAGTTCGACGGTAGATCCATCGTGAATACGGAATAACGACTGTGTTTTGGAAAAATCAGATCAAGCGGAAGATCCATCGATGGAAGATGGAGAAGGAAAAATTAGGGGAACGAGAATAAAAACAGGTAATTTGGGTATCTATATTGAAGCTGGAGAGAAAATATTGTAGGATACCAAAAGAAATCACGAATCCGCTATTGCCAACAAAAACAAATTAAACCGATCGATATCTTCTAAAAGCAAATCGAAAAGTTATTCTATAGAACAAAATTAAGCTGCGTGACTCCTCTACGGGAAGGTGAAGCGTAGGTTAACACGTTGACTGCCACGCGTATTTTACGTGCTTTGCCCATGGCGCCAACATGAAAATTTTATTATTTGATGCATATTATATTGAAATATTATTTACAACAGATAAGGTGAGTTGTATAATCGCGTTTAATGTATTTTTCGTGGTGGGGGGCACCGGTGACCCCCGCGGCGCTGTACACCATTTTTGCCATTATCGATTGTTTGAAAAGCAACTCGAAAAAATATTTCAATTCTTTAGCATGAAGTTAGCGATGGATTTAGTGAAATGTTCCGATGACGAAGATTGCATTTCATCGAGCAATTACGTACAGAAAAAACGTCGTCACGAATTTAAAAAGAAACCTGGAAGTGTGCGAAATGTAAGGCGATTTTGCAAAGTGTGCTATGAAAATAATTCAAATCAGCTAGGAAGAATGAGAGCAAAGAATTGCACTAAAAAAGTGGCGACATATTGTGCCGACTGTTTTGGTTCACCTTTTCTTTGTATAAATAAAATTATTTTTGCATGTTCTGTGTGGCATTAATTTCTTCGAACCATTATAGTAACAATGGTACTACTTAAAAATTCATCAGTATCGATATTTACTCTAATTATGTATTTTTGCTAATGGTCGCGTCGCCGGTCACCGGTGGCCCCCACGGCGCTGTAGCAAAGTCGAGTGTCGGTCACCGGTGACCCCCCTGGCAGTCAACGTGTTAAGGAAAGCATAAAAGCGTGGTCCTTGACAACAAAAACAGAGTCCTTGGAAATCGGTTGTGACCAGCACAAGCGTGAATTCCTTGGTGTTGGAAAGAGAGTTTTAAAAGAGTGCGTCTTTGTGTGTTTTCGTTATCT
>NW_016908623.1:216804-239888 GCF_001483705.2 Eufriesea mexicana | reverse complement strand
TCAGTTTACGAGTTTTGAGTTTGTGTTATTGCGTTCTTGTTCTTTCGTCAATTTTCGGTGTCTCAAGACCAGTTTCGCCATCCTACAATATCTTGAAAGTTGGAAGACTCTGATCTGAAACCCCTGAGTTCACATTTTTAAAGAACATTTGCATGAGTATTGGGGATCAAAATTATTCAGGAAATTGGAAATGCAATTACCTGTCACGAAAATATATCTGGGGAGTATTTTTATATTTAATTGGACTGCAAAATATGCAGACGATGGAAGTATAATTACTGATTGTCATAAGAGAGTTTGTGAAGAATTATTTGCATGAGTATTAGAGTTTTAAATTATTCAGAGACTGGAAACGTGATTGACTGCAACGAAAATATTTTTGCAGGGTATTTTCATATGTATTTAGGTAAACAGGTATTCAAATAATGAAAGTATAATAATTAATTGTCACAAAAATATTTTTCAAGAGTATTTTCATATTTACTTGAATTAAGAAATATTTAAATGGTAAAACAACAATAAGAAAATTTTTACAGAATATGTGCATGAGAATCATAGTTTAAAATTTTATTCAGGGATTGAAAATGAGATTGACAGTCACAGAATATTTTTGGGAGGTATTTTCATATCTACTTGAGCTGAGAAGTATAATAACCAATTGTGACAGAATTTTTGAAGAATATCCAAAATATGAAGACCTAAATGAAGATACACCTGAGTATTACATCAAAGTTCTGTAAAATATTCATTGATAGGGAACTAATAGTCACAGTGACATACAATACGACCAATTTCAGACACCATGCCCAACAAAAGTAAAATTTCACCAGACCATCTGGTATTCTAACGAAGCTAAGTGAGGATGGTTTATATAACCCACCTGACCGACAGTTGCAACATGCAGACTCTCATTTGTGCGAGTGATGCAACCAACCAACTGTTGCAAATTCCAAGTTCTACGTCTTACCTCCATTAGCAACGACATGCAGAAAATCCCAACCATTTCTTGCCTGCACAATAACACATCTCGAAACCGCAATAGAATTACTTGGAAATTACAGAGAATTTGACAGAATCTTGCTTAAAAATCGGAGAATCTGCTCACCTCCGACCCAGTTTCCAAAAGCCCTAGTAGAATTAGCCGGAACTGGAAGGGCGTAGACGGAGTTATCCAGGATTTGAGGAACCGATGGATCGAAGCCACCGAAATTTAGGTTCGGATTAAGTCGGGATTCAGACAGAGTCCCTGGAGTCTAGGTCGGTTGTAACCGAAGTCTCTAGAGTCCTGGCTGACTCGGAGCGTGTTTCCCGAATCTGGGATGACGCTAACCTCGTTTCCCTGACGGTTCCACGACCTCTAAGGATCCTCTGCATGGACCACGCTTGCGGTTGTCGTTCCAGACGAACAAATTACGTAACGAAACAGACTAATTACCACGGTTACGCGACTATGTTCCACATTTACATTTTTAATGATTCGAATAAAAGCACGGTGTCCCTGGAAACGTTGATATTACGATTTATTCCAGCAAAAAATCCCTGATTAACGTAGATTCTCGAATCGATCTCGAAATGTCTGCTTAATAAGGGATGTTTAACGAGCGCAATTTGCTCGGCCGTAACAAATAACGTAATTGAATTGCGACAATGAGCGAAGGAGCGTGCATGTGATACGGAATATCGGAAATAGCTGTTTAAAGGGAAGAAAGAGACGTGGAATATTTCTCGCGGAACGAAGAGTCCTTATTATGTTAATAATCCTCTTTTTCCAGGTCGATTACGGGCATCTGCATGAAACGCATCGCCGCGAGAAAGCGTTTAAGCCACTCGTAAATGCGAAATTACGCTTCAGCGGGGAAAAAATAATTTCAGGATTCGCCATAAGCCTGATGAAATCTAGCGCGTCATCTTTCGATCCCTGTGTATACACTCGCGCATTTTTCCACGTATCGCCATTTTAAACTCTGATTGATACGCGACACTCGTTTCCAACGAGCAAGCCCCCCACTCCGATTCGCTGAAAATCAATGACAACAATTAATTTTATTAAAAGTCACTTTCAGAACCGTTTCTATTTAATTCGACTCGCGATCATTTAATCTCCTTTATCGCGACGCGCTATAAAATGGCGGGAAAAAGAGAAAAAGGGGAGAGAGGGGGAGAAAAAACGTTGACAGTAAACGCTAATAGCACGCGAATTAGATGAAAATGCAATGGACGATAAAGTCTATTACGAAGCTAATCTTCGTGCTATCAAGTTCTTTCATTTTCATCTCTCTGGTAGCTCTTCAACTCTAAACTCCACTCGCGATTTCGCAAAATTATTTGACACCCCTAGTTTTAAGTTCCCCCGCCACCAAATAAAGCGCTATCTAAAGAGGCAGCATCTTTCTCTCGCGATTCACGAAGAATCGTCGTAAAATCTCCAGACCTTGCGATGCTGAAGGGAAAAGAAGAGGAAAAAGGGAAGAAAGCCGGGTTCTTGCGTAGGCCGCCATTAAAATGGCGAGTAGCCTCGCGCGAAATGGCCGCCTGATTGCAGAGACTCGACCCCGGCCAGAGATCCGTGCTCCGTCACGAACGAGGGCTATTCTTCTCGTGGATCGATTCAGGAACGACTCTCACAGTCACGACGAATATCGCGACGCGAGCACCCAGTGACGAACAGTTTCTTCCCCGATCCGGTGAAACACGGATGAAGAGCACTGGCAAGCTTTCTTCTCAACGGGTCCCACCGCGATCATTAAGCAGGATAGACTCCACGAGTTTCCACTGTCTTCTCCCAAGCTTCCGATTCGTTACCGACGGTCACGAAGAGGAATATCACCGGTTCGCGTGCACACGCGTGTCACGAGCTCAGGTAGGGTGCAGAGCAACCATCCTGGGGTGGAAAAGGAATGGAAGATGAACAAGGGAGGTTCAGTTCACAAAATTCGTGGAAAGCAGCGAGGTGATAGCTCAAGATGTCCCTCGTGAGACGAGGAAACAGGGAGCTTTCGGAAAATTCGTGGGAAACGAGGATTCGAGGCGAGACTAAAGCCACGGGTAGAGGCACGTTGACAGCAATTAGGCGAAGTTTTACTCTCAGATAGAGGATAGAGAACTCGCCAAGTGTCTACTCTCACGTAGAGGTCTCAAGACTGCATCCATTTGAGTCATTTGACAGTCATTCCTCGAAAGACTGGCGCTAAGACTGCTTTTCTTTATGACACTTGACAGTATCTAGCTATTCCTCATGCTTCAGTCACCTTCCATTCATTCTCACGCACATTATAGACATCTGATTTCACACCTAATCCTAACCTAAACATCCTAAACTCGATCAGCCCATCCTCGCACGGATAGTTGCTCACTTCATCCATCATACGTTCGGATAATCGTTTCAAATGTTCCCACTCCTATCCCACAGTACCCCGAGGACTTGCTCAAGGTAGCAATTCGAATTCTGCTGGTAACTCTCCGAGAGCAATGAATTATTGTGTCCACTCGCGAGTAATTCGCCGATTCTCAGACAGTTGAAAGCTACTGTCTGTCAATCACTGTCAAACCTGTCTCCGCTAACGAGAAACACTCTCGCGACAGTTTTACTCGCAAGAGGACACGTAGCTAAGTTTGAGAATCGAAGATTTCAAACTTGGTTCCTCCACCTTTGTTTCCAGATAGCGATCAAGATGCGAATCCTCCGCTGGAATCGAAGGAGTCTGCCGGCGTTCGACATGGACGAGCCGCCATATGCAAATACAGGAAGAATTTATTCATCCGAGAATTCGAGAGCAACGATAACCTCGCGAAAGCGGTAAACGAGCGTGCATCTTTCAAAGGATTTAGCGCGAAGATCCCCTGTACGATCGGTTTATCCGAGTCGACGGGCACGGAGAGAAGAAACGGATTTCGAACACGGCGTAGAAGCCGGAGCGGCATCGAGCTGGAACGCGGCGCGACCTATCGATTAATTCGCGCAGTCGGCTCGCGAAGGACCGAACGCTGAAACGATTACTCCGATTCGAGCGGTGCTCATCATCAATTTCCTATAAAAAGCGGGACACGGGATGGGAAGAGGTCGTGCACCCAGACGAAACGAGCCGGTAATCGAAATTCCGCCTGGTAATCCTTGGACCAAAAAATACCGATTAAAGCCACGGGTGCCGGCGACCGGCCGGGAAACGATATTTTTCATACGTGACTTCAAATTTAATCGTCGTGGAACGAGATGCCTCGATAAAATTCCGTTTATTCCGCGAGATCTGCAAACTCCTGCCAACAGTGCACAGGCTGTGTGGCATGGAACGAATGGTGAAGTAAGTACCGATTCGCTGTGGATTATTGCCAAGCGTGTGTCCAGGGAGTCGAAGTCTCATCGACCACTTCTTAATGAGAATTTATTCATTAATCTGCACGCTCTTGTATAATTAGAAATAGGTTGACAGTGACGCCATGGAGACGTGTTCAATCTATAATTGGTAGGATCAGACATGTCATACAGGTTTGGAACTATATGTGCCCATGTTCTGGACATCTGAGAACACTTGCGTGGCTTTTTCCTCAGGCTGGAGTCGGTCAGGTCAGTACCAAAATTGAGGAAGAATAGTTGACATTAAGTACAAACTGTTTCCTGTTATAGGTATCAATGCACACCTGATTTCACGTTATCTGAGCAACGTTCTTATGCATTTTTGAATAGTGTATCAAAAATCTGAGGCAGGAATGTCCAATATGAGGTCTAATTTTGTGTATAAAATGCAAATGAAACGTATAAGACAGTGTCAAATTAATTGCACGTAGCTGGCTCTATAATGAAAGAAATTATAATATGATCCTGCTCATCAGCCATGTTTAGTGTCAGGTATGTATATTTTGAGTGGACCTTAATTGCACGTAGCTGGCTCTATAATGAAAGAAATTATAATATGATCCTGCTCATCAGCCATGTTGAGTGTCAGGCATGTATATTTTGAGTGGACCTAACAACTATTATTGCAATGAGACCCAGGGAATTGATAGGTTGGACACCTCTGATCTAAAATCTTCTTATTAATAATAATCAATAATCAATAATCATAAACAATTTACGTGTCTCCATACTCTCTACACTTGCATACCTCGAAAACACTAATTCATGACACGTACTACAGGAACCTCAAAAATTTTCCAAATCCCTAAAAATCACCTGTAGCACGATCCTCAACCCCCATTACATATGTCAATATAATATGTTAGGTACATTTTGTGTGACCGAAATAACTCTTCTTCTAATGTGGATCAGAGAAGCTAAAAGATTGGACACCTCTGATCTAAAATCTTTTTACTAACAATAATCAATAATTATAAACAATTAAATATCATCACATCCAACGAATTCCCATATCCTTTAATTGTATTGCGCGAATGCACTAGCTCGTCACACGTACCACAGGAACCTCAAAAATTTTCTAAATCCCCAAAAATCACTTGTAGCACGGTCCTCAACCTTCATCATATATATCTATATAATATATTAGGTATATTTTAGGTGACTCAAACATCTCTTCTTCCAATGTAGCCCAGGGAAACTAAAATGTTGGACACCTCTGATCTAAAATCCTCTTACTAACAATAATTAACCCTTCGCACTCGAAAGGTGAGCTTCAGTCATCATTTCATAAAATTTGGAAGATCGATATTAACTAATATATCAAATTTAATGTAACATAACAGTGTGCGAGGTATCGAAATCAAATAATTCTAAAATTCTATTATTATACAATTCTTTATTTACTGCTCAAAAAAGAATGTTCAGTTTTTTAGTAGCGAATCTGTTGGAATGCTAAAGACACAAGTCGAGATATCTTAGATATAACGTCGATGTTAAATGTTTTTGATTATTACATATTAATGTATGACTGTGTACGTGTCGGTCGCCAGTCAAATTCCTTTGTTCAAACGAATCAGTCTCTAAGCAATCATTATACACACCGAACGAGTTACAAATTATTAACACTAGAACTATCGATCTTTAATGGGTACCTAACTATAACGTGCACATATTATAGTAATTTCAGCGGTACGATGAATATGAGTGAATATATTACAGTTCTTTCTTAATACGAGTTGATACCAATTTTATTCTTCAAGCAAGTATATGTGTTCTGTGATTGCAAAAAGGAAAATTCCGGGACCAGTCATTTTGACTGAGTTGGTAGTACTAGTGTTAAAGCGTTGCCTTTCTATAATTAGTGTTCCTTCCTTTTTAACTCCACTGCTATCTCAAATTCTATCAGAATCTTTGAATTTCTACTCTGTCCTAGCCAAAAAATCATCGAGTGCAAAGGGTTAATAATCATAAATAATTTAATATATAATCATGAAATTCAACATGTCTCCATATCCTCCACTCACACGTCACAGGAATTTCCAAAATCCATCAAATGCCAAAAAATCCCCTGCAGCATGTCAAACCTATCACGATCCTCCACCACCATCCTTCATCCCCGGAGCAAGCGTTCATCCCCGCAAGAGCGAGGACGCTCATTACAAAATTCATCGATACCACTCCCTGGCAGCGGGAAACTCGTCTTATCGGCAGTCGGGGGCCTCGTTATCCTTTATTCCATTGCGAGGCTGCATGGGAACCGGTCCCGCGTATTGTGTCGCATTCTTGTCCCCCGGTATCGTGGCAACGCGTTCTCCGAGATCGATCGATCGGCCATGAATCTTGCGTCCCGTTTCGCCTTTTCCGTCGCGTCGCTCCTTTCCGGATCGCGGACTCATGGAGACCGGCGCGGGACGTTCGAGGATCGATCCCGGATCGACCATCGACGGCCATCGGGAATGGTGTCCGCAGAGGCAATCGCTCGAGCGATTAGCGGGCCACGGGGAACCGCTGGATTCCCGGACTGTCAGCGTTTATCTTTCCTCCGTGGCTTTGCCCATTAAAAACACCTTTTTCGTGCTGGGTTCCGTGCCCAGGCGAGCCGTGCGGCCTCCGATTATGCGAACGGACTCCGTTACGCAGACGCGACGCGATCGATCGCGATTTACCGAGACAGACGTCTCTATTTTTCGGCTCTTTGGGTCTCTCGCCTTTCTTCCGTTTGTGGTGAATGCGAATTCGATGGTATCTTTTCTTGGATTTGGTGGAGTTGTTGCCATCGCGAATTCGGTGGTGGCTTTTACGACAATGGAGAATTTCGACGGTGTCTTTTGCAGGGATTGCGAATTTGACGGTGTTTTTTGCGACGATTGCGAATTCGACGGTATCTTTCGCAGTGATTGCGAATTTGACGGTGTCTTTTGCGACGATTGCGAATTCGACGGTATCTTTCGCAGTGATTGCGAATTTGACGGTGTCCACTACCACGATCGCGAATTCGACGGTGTCTACTTCCGCGATTGCGAATTCGACGGTATCTTTTGCAACGATCGCGAATTTGACGGTGTCTATTTCCAAGATCGCGAATTCGACGGTGTCTATTTCCACGATCGCGAATTCGACGGTATCTATTTCCGCGATTGCGAATTCGACGGTATCTTTTGCAACGATCGCGAATTTGACGGTGTCTATTTCCAAGATCGCGAATTCGACGGTGTCTATTTCCACGATCGCGAATTCGACGGTGTCTACTTCCACGATTGCGAATTCGACGGTATCTTTTGCAACGATCGCGAATTTGACGGTGTCTATTTCCAAGATCGCGAATTCGACGGTGTCTATTTCCACGATCCCGAATTCGATGGTGTCTATTTCTGCGATCGCGAATTCCACGGTACCTTTCGCAAGTGATTGCGAATTTGACGGTGTCTATTTCCAAGATCGCGAATTCGACGGTGTCTATTTCCACGATCCCGAATTCGATGGTGTCTATTTCTGCGATCGCGAATTCCACGGTACCTTTCGCAAGTGATTGCGAATTTGACGGTGTCCATTTCCAAGATCGCGAATTCGACGGTGTCTATTTCCACGATCGCGAATTCGATGGTGTCTATTTCTGCGATCGCGAATTCGACGGTGTTTTTTGCAACGATCGCGAATTCGACGGCGTCTTTTACAGTGATCGAAAATTCGACGGTGTCTTTTACAACGATTGCGAATTCGACAGTACCTTTGCAACGATCGCGAATTCGATGATGCTTTTGCAACGATCGCGAATTCGACGGTGTCTTCTGCAGTGACCGCGAATTTCACAGTGTCTTTTGCAGTAATCTCAAATTTGACAGTGTCTATTTCCGCGATTGCGAATTCGACGGTGTCTTTTGCAACAATTCCAAATTCAACGTTACCTTTTCTCACCTTTATTAGATTTATATCCATCGCGAATTCAACAATATCTTTTCTCACATTTATTGGATTTATAGCGACCACAGGTTCGACGATATTTTGTTCGCATTCATATTCAATGGAGCCCAATCGGCGCTAGATTGGGGTTTATCGTACCCCCGTCTCGGTTAGAAGGAAAAAGAAAAAGATGGTAGTCTTCCATATTTAATAAAACCTGGTACATCGATTAAAAAAAAGAAAAAAATCCTCGATCCTCTATGAATCCCTCTCCTACTGAGTGCGTAAACAATGGCCGCCACAGATTCCTGTATTTCACGGCTCCTTTCGAACCAAAAATGATGAATCTCCGTTCTTGACCTACCCAAATTTCAACCCCCACGTAGAGCACGATTTCGGTAAAAAAGAGAAGAACTCGACGCAATTGAATGTACGGGAATGGAGTCCTATCAGCACCGATTGCCCTAGTGTGGCACGAGGGTGGAAGGTAAGCTCGAAGAGATTGCTTTGTCGAGTCGACCATGTCGCGGGAGAGATTTTCCGCTGTACCGTGGAGAACGTGACCCGATCTCCCTCTCCCCACTTTCTTTCCCTTTCTTCTCTCCCAGAATTTTTTTCCCCGACGACGACGATGGGAGAAGAGTCTTCGCGCAGGAAGGAAAGTCCCCTAGTTACGCGAGAATACTCCCGAGACTTTAATGAATTCCGATGGGAGGAATAAAGGGGCGGGCTAGAGAGAGGAAGGATAAAAATGGTAATTACGATATAAAGGAGCCTCCCGGATAAGAATACCGGCGTAAGAACGGCGTAAAGAGGCGCAGGGGTAGCAGGACAGAAAGGGTGAACGAGGGAGAGGCAGGCTCGAGAAGCGCCAACTTATGAACCATTCGCAGATATTCGCGAAAAAAGGCAGAATCGTGGTAGGCCGGGGGTAAAAATGGACAAGAGAATCTCGAGTTTCAAACTGGCTTCACAATAGCGTGGGGTTGGAATAGGCACGGTCCCGAGAGAAGAGTATTTAGGGCATGCTTGTAAAAGAATGAACGCACAGCTTAAGCTAATACCTTAGAGTGCGTGGAAGAGGGCCGAGTGAAAGGAGAACTTATAATCAAGAAACTTTAGATAAACATGGGAAAATGAATCCAGTGACAGAGGTTGAGAATTAAAATGAGAGAAAACGAATACGTAAAGGTATGTAAGTCCAGGCCTGAAGAATGTCAAGAGTGTTTGGGACTTAGGACGAAAGTGACAGAGTGTAGAAGATATTTATGACAGAGTATAGTGCTAGAAAGGGTGTTTGAAGTACCTGGCTCACCTAGGTCACGTGGGAAATGAGTGATCTATAAAGAAAGTCAAGTTATTAAAATAGGGGTGCAAGAACGTGTCAATACGAAGCTAGCAGTTTAAGTTAGAAGTCTTAGAAATCAGTTGTAGTGTGACGAAGATTAAATTTACAAGGTCAACAAACATACAGGGACTTCAGACTGTGATACACTCACCCCTAGAGATAGCCACCCCTAGGATCCATGACACATTACTGCCAAGAACCCCTATACAGGTCAAAACTCTGTCATAAATATTCGAATTCACCAAAAATAAAGTAATATTAGCCTGAATCTGAACCCAAGAGTTACGTTTCTTTAAAAATTCTATCAATCACACTTATTTCCTCCTAAACATTACGATATTATTCAGTCCACTCCTTCAAAGGACGATCCTAAGGATATAGAGACTTGACTAGTCGTAGAGGGAGTTCTGAGAGGGTAGTTTTGAGGGAGAGTCTTGGGAATATCGTAAACGAGTACCATCTTTGATACTCAAGCCTCGAAATCCTTATCTATGTGAAATTTCAATCAAACTAACCCCCTACAACAGTTTGACAGTTTATTGAAGTGTCTCACTCGCGGACAGGCCTGAAACCACTCAGGGACAGTCAGTCACGTCTTATAGATCCCTAGACAGACCTATTATCATTTCTCATCAACAACGATCTCTAAAAATTCACGCGTTTCCCATAGAAAATCCTAGAATCCATTCGGGAAGCTTGACAGCGCACGCAATGACTGTCTAAATGATTATCGTAACGCGATCCAACTCGCGAATTAATTAATAAAACTTCGAGGAAGGAAGTATGCGAGATGAAAGTTACTCTCGATACCCAAGTTGAGATAATCTAATTTTTCAGGAATCCTCTTAGGCGGATAGATCTTAAAGCGCTTTTGAACGGCGTTAAACGAGAACTTCTTAAAAATCGAGTTTCAGCCGTTTCCTACGCCACTGTTCATCGCGATCTCGACCTCGTGGGTAGCTGGGAAATGAAATAATTCGCGAATCGTAAACTCGGGGAGGGTGACGAAGCTGCGTAATAAGGAAAAATCTGCTCGGTGCCGCGCTGCAGTTCCTTGGGGAGCTCGAGGGTAATTAGGCGAAATCGTTTCTCGTTATTCGAAAATACGCAGTGGCAGCCAGACCAGGAGGGAAACAGCTCGGAGGCTTACTCAAAGGTGCACTGAATTACGCGAGTGGGGGTTGGTCGGGGGTTGGAGGAAATTATTTACGGTAATCGCGTTGAAGGCAAGAAACCATCGACGCGGGATAAGCCGTAACCCGACTTCCTAAAACCGAAAAGCTGTTTCGCGGCATCCAAAAGCCCCGCGCCGCCCCCTAACTCGCAACGGTCTAACGAATTTCCTGTTTTCGCGCGGAGGATCGATCCCGGGCTGTTGCGTGCGATAGAGCGCGAGGCCGGACGGGGCTGAAATCGCGGCCACGTGAATTTCCAGGGTAATAACGGCGGACGGGGAACGAAATGCGGAGTTTCGAATTCCGCCTGCGTTCCCGCTGCGTCTAACGAGCCGATTTACAGCGTTCGTTTGGCTCCTCGCGCGACCTTACGCTGCAACTTCCGGCAAGCCAGTTAACAGAGTAACGCGATCGGATAAGGGAATTTTCGAGTAGAGCGGTTACCTCATACCGTGGATGGAATGATATTAGCGACTATGGTGCTGCTCAGATGCAACATTTTTCTTCCGTTTCTTCTTACGGTACCGTAACTCGCTCCGGCTTTTAGTAATCCGAGTGGTTCGTTATGGTTAGCTCCGACCTCTATGGCAGTACTTCTCTTTTTGCTAATACGATGAATTTCTATGGGATGAATTTATGTGGCAGGCTCAGGAGTCAGCGATAAAATTTTTAATTTCTATTTTACTTTGTTAGTAGAACTTTTATTAGACGAATTTATTTATCGATACCTCTCTCCGTCACGTATTGTTCACGTGGTACGCTCAGGGGGTACGATAAAATTTCTATTAATTTTAGGATATCATGAAAACCAAAAATTCTTGATGTTAATTGAAGTTTCGTACGAGGAATTTATTTACTAACAGAGGACCATGATGAAATTTTTATTATTTTTAGGATTTCGGGGAAAAAAGATTCTTTACGTTAATAGAATTTCTGTAGAATGAATTTATTTATCGACAGGGGGTCACGATAAAATTTCTGTCATTTTTAAAATATCATCAAAAACAAATTTCCGTCCCTTCTAGCTATACCATCACACGAGGATACCCGCGACCGACTGACATGAACAATCGTGGAAGGACCCCCTACAAAGAATAGAAATTCAAAAACTTTCTGTTACGAAGCTGACGATACTTTTCTGAGCAGTGAATAAGAAGTCGTATGTATGATAATTAAGACGTAGAATTATTTGATTTCGATACCTCGCAAACCGTTAGATTATCTTAAATTGGACATATTAATGACTAATAATAACGACCTTAAAAGATGGTGAAAGAAGACCCCCCACAAAAGTTACTTCGTTTGCGTCTCTTCGACTACACGAGTCTCTCCCGGAAACATAGTCCTCGCGTTTTCCTCATCAGATCCCTCGCGCGCAATAAATTCCTGCCAAAGAAAAACGTCGTTCAATTTTGCTCGATCCCTCCCGTTCTCCAGCTGTATTCCAGTCACAACACCGTTAACCCTCTAAATTATTCTAACCTTTGTTTAAACAGCGTTTACACAGTGGAGAAGCGAGCAAGACCGTGCACCCCGTCTGCGATGCGTCCAAACAGGCGGCACCGACTGCGGCGATTAATTATCGCCGGGAAGGGTTGAAAGCACCGTCGAAAAATCGCGGCCGAGGGCAGGGAAGGACCCCTGGACTTCAAAGTGGGCGACGAAATCGAATCTGCGCGATACGGGCTGCTGCGCCCTCTCGGAGAGACAGGGACGCCGAGACGCACCCTTTAAGGCAATTACGAGGGAGAGCGAGAGAGAGGGACGGAGAGGGATGATCCCTCGACACGTCGGGGCTGGCGGGATAAACAAGACGCTGCTCGAAAGTTAATCTAATCCGTCGAAATGAGGCGGGGACCAGAGAAACAGGGGACAGAGGTTAGGGACGAGGAGGAGGAGGAAGAAGGGGTGAAAGTGGAGGAAGAACGTTGCTAAGACGCATCGACTCGTAGTGATACAGCAGCCACGATGGGGTCTGTTCGCGGTGGCTCTCAGAGCACGCTACTTAATTACCGTTTAATGGAAACGCCACGCGAAATGAAATCCTTATCGGATCGGCCGACTCCCCGCGGCTGTGGCGCTAGTGGCGCCGCAACATGGCGCGTCTCGGCAGCCCCGGGCTGTTCGAAACTTGTATGGACAGAATCATAGCTCCTAAAGGCATTTGTGGGAATTTTTCACTGACGGAGATGGAAGCGTTATTATCGGAGAGTAATTTTATTCGCAAGTTTAAGTATAAGGATGTTCCACGGCCGACATAACCTCATTCAACTCTTCGAGTGACGAGTGATAGCCAACAACTGTTTCTATGTATATTTATGCATATCCCTGTATTCGTTGCAATTTCTGGAAACTCAAATTTAGCGATGGATGGAAAAATGGAATGAGAAGAAATATCGAAAAATTAATTATTCCTATGCCAAAATACGAAACATATAATGTCACATAATGTAACAAATGCAGAATTTTTCAGTGTGTTTCCTATGCCAAAATACGAAACATATAATGTCACATAATGTAACAAATGCAGAATTTTTCAGTGGAAAGAATAAAGAATAAAGAATAATTCAGTGGGAAACTTTAAATGTGACACACTGTAGATATTCTCTGATATTCTCATATTTCAGTGTTAATTATTAGAATTAATTATTAGATTAATTAGAAAAATAGAATGGGAGCAAATATCGAAAAATTGATTACACCTATACCAAAAAACGAGTCACATAACGTCACATAATGTAACAAATGCATAATTTGTCAGTGAGAAGAATAAAGAATAGAGAATAAAGAATAATTCAGTGGGAAACTTCAAATGGGACACACTGTAGATATTCTCATATTCCAGTGTTAACTCTAGAGAGGAAGACGCAATCTTTCTTTATTTCTGAACAATATGGCGAATGAAAAATTCGTCACTTGCGAATAATTATATTGCAAGTTCTAAAAGAAAACTGTTTTTCAAAGCTTTCGAAGTAGTTAATTATATTCTATATATTAGATTAATTAGAAAAATAGAATGGGAGCAAATATTGAAAAATTGATTACACCTATACCAAAAAACGAGTCACATAACGTCACATAATGTAACAAATGCATAATTTGTCAGTGGGAAGAATAAAGAATAGAGAATAAAGAATAATTCAGTGGGAAACTTCAAATGGGACACACTGTAGATATTCTCATATTCCAGTGTTAACTCTAGAGAGGAAGACGCAATCTTTCTTTATTTCTGAACAATATGGCGAATGAAAAATTCGTCACTTGCGAATAATTATATTGCAAGTTCTAAAAGAAAACTGTTTTTCAAAGCTTTCGAAGTAATTAATTATATTCTACATATTAGATTAATTAGAAAAATAGAATGGGAACAAATATTGAAAAATTGATTACACCTATACCCAAAAACGAGTCACATAACGTCACATAATGTAACAAATGCAGAATTTGTCAGTGGGGAGAATAAAGAATAGAGAATAAAGAATAATTCAGTGGGAAACTTCAAATGGGACACACTGTAGATATTCTCATATTCCAGTGTTAACTCTAGAGAGGAAGACGCAATCTTTCTTTATTTCTGAACAATATGGCGAATGAAAAATTCGTCACTTGCGAATAATTATATTGCAAGTTCAAAAAGAAAACTGTTTTTCAAAGTTTTCAAAGTAGTTAATTATATTCTATATATTAGATTAATTATTAATTATTAGATTAATTAGAAAAATAGAATGGGAGCAAATATTGAAAAATTGATTACACCTATACCAAAAAACGAGTCACATAACGTCACATAATGTAACAAATGCATAATTTGTCAGTGAGAAGAATAAAGAATAAAGAATAAAGAATAATTCAGTGGGAAACTTCAAATGGGACACACTGTAGATATTCTCATATTCCAGTGTTAACTCTAGAGAGGAAGACGCAATCTTTCTTTATTTCTGAACAATATGGCGAATGAAAAATTCGTCACTTGCGAATAATTATATTGCAAGTTCTAAAAGAAAACTGTTTTTCAAAGCTTTCGAAGTAGTTAATTATATTCTATATATTAGATTAATTAGAAAAATAGAATGGGAGCAAATATTGAAAAATTGATTACACCTATACCAAAAAACGAGTCACATAACGTCACATAATGTAACAAATGCAGAATTTGTCAGTGGGGAGAATAAAGAATAAAAAATAATTCAGTGGGAAACTTCAAATGGGACACACTGTAGATATTCTCATATTCCAGTGTTAACTCTAGAGAGGAAGACGCAATCTTTCTTTATTTCTGAACAATATGGCGAATGAAAAATTCGTCACTTGCGAATAATTATATTGCAAGTTCTAAAAGAAAACTGTTTTTCAAAGCTTTCGAAGTAATTAATTATATTCTACATATTAGATTAATTAGAAAAATAGAATGGGAACAAATATTGAAAAATTGATTACACCTATACCCAAAAACGAGTCACATAACGTCACATAATGTAACAAATGCAGAATTTGTCAGTGGGGAGAATAAAGAATAGAGAATAAAGAATAATTCAGTGGGAAACTTCAAATGGGACACACTGTAGATATTCTCATATTCCAGTGTTAACTCTAGAGAGGAAGACGCAATCTTTCTTTATTTCTGAACAATATGGCGAATGAAAAATTCGTCACTTGCGAATAATTATATTGCAAGTTCAAAAAGAAAACTGTTTTTCAAAGCTTTCGAAGTAGTTAATTATATTCTATATATTAGATTAATTATTAATTATTAGATTAATTAGAAAAATAGAATGGGAGCAAATATCGAAAAATTGATTACACCTATACCAAAAAACGAGTCACATAACGTCACATAATGTAACAAATGCATAATTTGTCAGTGAGAAGAATAAAGAATAAAGAATAAAGAATAATTCAGTGGGAAACTTCAAATGGGACACACTGTAGATATTCTCATATTCCAGTGTTAACTCTAGAGAGGAAGACGCAATCTTTCTTTATTTCTGAACAATATGGCGAATGAAAAATTCGTCACGTGCGAATAATTATATTGCAAGTTCTAAAAGAAAATTGTTTTTCAAAGCTTTCGAAGCAGTTAATTATACTCTATCTATTAGATACGTATAAACTCAAAATACATTATAAATTTCAGTGTCCTAATTTAAAACTATATCACAATAAATATAAAAATGGGAAAAATGGTAAAACGTGGGACCACACTGTCCCAGGCTGCTGAGAGTAATATATAGTGATTTTATATAAATTCATAACAGCATTTTTTCCCGTCACATCTTGACCTGCGTTTTTCGGAATTTTCTCATATTTTATACAGCATTCCGCTTGCAACGAATATGCGACATATGCGGCCCGTTTAAAGAATAAACAAATAAATTTTAATTCGCGATACGGTGACAGGTGTTTTAGACAGCTTCGTGGATAATTTACGAGCACGTCGAAAATTTGGACTCGCAATGATATTTTACAGCGATGATATTGTATAATTAATATCCGGCTGTATTTCGCGCGAATTGAATCATCACGATTTTATGATCCTTTGAGGACCAATTTACATTCCAAGGTACCTCTTTGTCTCTGTTATCGCAATATAGGCCACGGATCGATCTATCACGCCATGTTTAGAGCCACTTGACTGCGCGACAGAGGGGTAAACTTCACCCCAATTTAGCCGGCGTGTTTCATTTTTCAATTTCAACGGAACTCCGACGGTCAATCCGGTTGTCCGTGTACACAGTTCACTACTCGGCAATAAAAAGTCCTGATTCGCGGGTAAAATGATTCGAACCATTGAGCGTCTACACACGGTCGAACACTGGTCGAATATTTTCCGATCCCCCTGCTCGCTCGCGAACTTTCATCCGTGAATGGAAGATTACGATCGGGTCGAGTGCTCTTTTGAATCGACCGACATGCGAAAGTGGAGCACAATAGTTCAAAAAAAAAAAAGGAAAAAGAGAGGAGAGATCGCGAGATAGCCTAACAGCCAGTAAAGTAACCTCAAAACTGGCAAGTTACGAGTTATTCGTATTACGATTCCATATTCTATCGAATTTTCTTTCTCCCGAACTTTCATTACTCCCCGACAAAAGCGATGGGGCTCGAGAAGTATTCTACGAGAGTGCTCGATAAAATCAGGATATTTCACGTGCTCGCAGTTACTCAACCATCGATTCCGCTCGCGGAACACGGATTCCAGCCTGTTCCTATGGCGGGTTAAATCGCGGGACGATAATTTCCAACAAACATCGCGTTATTGAACAAAGAGGATCCTCCAGGTTCATATTTTCCAGCGAGTAACCCAGATTTAGGGATACCTAAATCGAATTTTCTCATCGGCATAAAGAGCAACACCGGCGAACGTAGGTTTAACCCTTTGGCCTACAATCACGAGTGAGACTCGTGGTAAGGAATTTGGGTCGTAAGCGAAAACCACGAGTCTGACACGTGGCGAGGAATTTGGGTCATAAACGAAAACCACGAGTCTAACACGTGGTGAGGAATTTGGGACATAAGTGAAAACCACGAATCTCACTCGTGGTGAGGAATTTGAGCGATTTACGATATTGGTTGATGTGAAATGTAAGTGGTGGCTGTGCGTTAGCTTCGACGTCTTTCTGTGGTGGTGGATGTTTAAATAACTTGGGTCCTCATGCCTATCGTCTTTAGGGTGATCTATTGAACCTTGCTAAGCTTCATCCAAGTGTTCACCAAGTGATAACGAGTGTGCACGAGTCAAGAGACGCTGGCAATAAGTACATAAAATAGTCTTCCATTTAACTTGGGACATGCGGCCCTGAGGCTACAACATATTTTATTGAAAGTAGATTCTGCCTCTACAGGAGACTTCCTTTCCCTCGTCCTCCGGAACACGGTCCAGGAAGTTACTCCTGCATCTCCAATCGCCAACTTTTAACCTCATTTCTACCAGAAACTATGGATCCTGAGGAAAAGACGATGATGGTACAGCTTCTCTGGAGGCAGGGATGAGAAGGTGGATTCCTGATCGTCTTGTTCACGGGAGATCCTCGGGAAGAGCGAAAAATGCTCGATCAAGCTGTCAGAGGCTACTCCCGTGTCTTAGGGAGGCAGCACGCGTCGAGTTATTTAGAAGATGGCGGGAGGAGCTGTAGGTCCTGCAGCAACCGCTATGTACGGTCCTGGGGAGCTGGCAGGACTGGCCTAGATTCCTCGTCCAGACGATGGACGATCGCTAGACCATGCAATCTACGAAGAGCACCAGGCGGGGGTGAATTTTTTAAAGTACACCGCATCGACTAAGCTTGCAAATTTCGGTGGAATCGGCGGCAATCGGTTCTCAGCTGACCCACTTTCCTCGCTGGCGAATTATTTCCGTCTTTGTACCGACCTATCAAAGTCGAGTGCCTGATATTTTATTCGCTTTCCCGGCATGCAAATTTCTGATCAACGTAACGAGCACCGCTCTCCCGGCCTTCGCTCCGTTATTCCCAATCTTCCATTGTGTTTCCAGCATTTGTAGAATCTTCATACTTCGATGGTACCTCCTCGACTCGGTAAATTCGTGCTACCCTCAATGAGAAGTTTTTGGCTAGAATCGATTATTTTCTGCTTCATGATAGACGAAAATTTAATTTATTCTCGATAAAAATATAATTCTTCGTTTGTCCCGAAGGTAATACAGTTTCCCTGGTTATCGACGAGCCACCCTTCGGGGTTGTTCCATCGTAAACGCGAGGCTTTAAAAGAGGATGAAACGGGGAAGAGATTCACTTCGGAGATTCACCCCAAAGCGTTCTAATTGCTAAACAACGTGGACCAGAGGGTGAAACTGCGAAAACCCCGTAATTGGGAGTAGTTGACGAAGATCACGATCGCTTACGACTGCTCGGTGTTACACGCAGAGGATCACGGGAATTGCCAAAACGTGCAAATGGAAATACAGGGTAAATCTTTGGTAGGAAGATATTCGGTTGTGACATAATTTCTTCTCGAAAGTGAACGTCAAAATGTCAAAGAGATGTCAACGCTAGAACTACCAAGGGGGTGAAAATGACTCGTTCCGAATATTTTATTTTCGAGAAAAATTAAATAAAATATTAAATTTCGATTAAATTTCTGAGAAAATTAATATCGAAATGTATTTGAATAGAAAGATGATTATTTATAGTTATCTGTATTAATGCTATAATTATCTTTCATCGTTTATTGTAAATTGGCAGTTCTCGTGTTAACGAATGTTGATTTAAATCCGCGTGATTTTCACGTTTCCCTCGGACAAGACGAAGGAAATTCTGGCGAATCTGGAAAATCTCGCAATAAGGCACGTAGCGGCAATAAAGCCATAAGGGCAACGGATGTAGCGGGAACTTAAAAATGGTGGCACGAGCCACAGATTCACGGGCTTTATGACTTTATTGCCTACGTCACTGGTGAACCTTCACCCTCATTTTATACCATCCGGAATCACGTCTCTTTTCTACTTTTATCCCTTCAACACATTCGTTACGGTGTATCTGTTAATCTCCTACGTTTATGTTTGTATTTTGTTCGCTTCTAGGCAAGTGCGTTTATTATATTATCGTCTTCTAGATTTTCTAATTTTCTACTGAATAAAAAAATTCTCAAATTTGCTAAAAAGAATAGAAAAATCCGAATCATCTAGATTACTCACGACTGGATCATTTCATCGATTGATTCGAATCCCAATTAAGCTCATTAACCACTCGTCGAGGCAACATGGTGTCTACTATCTTCCTTGCTACCTTATTTCTCAGCAATATGGAATAAAAGAATTCTCAAATTAGGAAAAATAAGAAAATCCGAGTCACTTGGATCACCCAAGACTGGATCATTTCATCCATTGATTAGAATCCCAATTAAGCTCATTAACCACTTGTCAAAGCTACATGCTGTCTACTATCTTCCTTGCTACCTTATTTTTCAGCAATATGGAATAAAAAAATTTCTCAAATTAGGAAAAATAAGAAAATCTGAGTCACTTAAATCATCCAAGACTCGATTATTTCACTCATTAATTCGAATCCCAATTAAGCTGATTAACCACTTGTCAAAGCTACATGCTGTCTACTATCTTCCTCGCCACCTTATTTCTCAGCAATATGGAATACAAAAATTCTCCAATCTGGAAAAATAAGAAAATCTGAGTCACTTAGATCACCCAAGACTGGATTATTTCACCCACTGATTCGAATTCCAATTAAATCGAGGAAACGCGAAGTCATATGCTAATGACATGACAGAATTTAGGGAATGCTCCCGTGGAATCGACCCCAGGAAACACCGGGTGGCCGGAAATTAATTAACGATATTAAAACAAACTGCGAATTAGTCGAATGGAGCATTGCCATTATTTCGAGGTCCCAATTAATGGCGGCCATTTACGTCTTTTCGCGGGGCTACCGGTTGATCGTCGAATGCAATCGCGAAACGGGACAGGTGACAGGGAGCCTCTGGAAAGAATCGCGCGCTGATTAAGTGCGTCATTTAAGGCAATTAACTCGTCGGGACGTGTACACAGTGATTCAGGTGCGATGCGATCTTTCGCGAAATTCAGGCGCCAGCCTTCGAAATTGAAAGCTCGCACGCCATTCCGGTTAATTCGCATCGACTCGGAAGCGGTTGACAGTGGAAGTACATCGACGCGTTAATTAAGTAGACACTTGTTGATTGGCGTGATACGTGATTCGATGGTCGCCATACGGTTACCACGCGAGATTCTACCTCGTGTCTCTGATTGGCTTGCAGGTACAACGAGTCAGCCTTGCTCTTTGTTTAGTACTCTCTGGATCGATGTGGACATGGATATCCCAATTTCTTCAGGCATTTTTGTGACATAAATTTCCACGTTTCTATTTGGCACGAAGAGACTAAGTATGTGTTCTTGTTGCACTATGACGAAGTCTACCTCGTGACTCTGATTATAGGTTCAATGAATCAACTTTGGTCTTCGTTTAGTATCCTCCTGATCAATATTGACAGACACTAGGTATTCGAATTTTTTTTAGGAATTTTTGTATGTTAAATTTGCATATTTCTTTGTGGGAATGAGGAAACGAAGTTTGCGTTTTTACTATAGTATAATAAAAAATTGACTACTATATAAGTTAAAGTTACTAATTTTACTATATAAAATTTGGTTATACTGATCTAAAACTTCTAACACTAATGTACTAACGAAGTGAGCACGTGATATAGTTTTATACAGGGTAATCATTGAGGAACTGAAACTGAACTTGAAAAATAGACAAATTGGAGGAAAATGGTGGTCATCTGAGGAATTTAAAAATCTATTAATCATATTACCAAATAAAATAATGAAAAATTCAAGGAAATTTTGTAAAAATTATTTTTGTTTTATATCAGTCAGTTTTTCAGTGGCATACGCATTGTATATTTCAATAAATTCTAAATTTGTTGTAATCGACAAACGACAGTTCTTAACTAGAATTGTTTATTACAGAGCATAATGATCGATATTGTGTCTATAATATCGATGTTATTTTTTCGTCATTTCAGTATTTTTAACGCTAAATCGGTCACAGTCAAACCGCCCATTTCCAAGCTTTGGATTGAAAATTCTGCATTTGACGTTTCCAACTAAACTCGATAATCCTTACACTTCCATTATTTTAAATTACATTTTCGTTCTGTTTTTACTTCATATCAAATCAATTCAACACCCCGTTCTATGCTCATATCCCATAATTTTACGTGAAGAATGGCAATTTTAAATAATCTGGTGTGATCGTATCCGTCCAAAAATATTTTCCAAAAATTCCTAGTACTTTCCTACATCTATTACGTCTAGCTATTTAATAAATAAATGGCCGATAAAAGGCGTTATATTCCAAACTCCAGTATCTCGATATTGAAAATTATTGCAAGCAAAAAGGTTCAAAAAATTCAGCAAAAAATTCGCCAAAGTTTGTTCTGAAAAGCTCCGCAAGCTCGCGACGTTTAACTCGAGCTTAGAGGTGCCACTGGGGCATCGTTTGGTGGTGTAACACCTTGGTAAAACGTGGTTGGAAATTTTAGGCGAATCTTTTTGCACGGTGTCTTTTAAACAGAATATTTTCGCGAAGATAGATCAGCGCGTTCGATGGTCCCGGAGAAAATATTCCTCCGCGCAGGATCGAGGAAAAATATTCCCGTGCTGCATACACGTGGCGAGATGTTTGGAGAAATCGAGAGGTAATTCCCCGTGCAAAATATCGCGGCTGACACACCGGTCTCGCTGTTCAAAAAATCGGATCGTAGGTTCGGGAATAACTTGCCAATTAATATTCCCTTGAAACTCGGAATTTCCTGTCGAATTTCACGGAACACCTCGGAAGACGGGGTACTTTGTGAATTACCTTCCGCGTCTCTACTTGTAAACAAATCATGCTCGCTGTACTCCCTCTGCAAGCGCATGCATAACCGCTGCAAGTAACGTTTTAGCCTGTTACATAGTCGTAATAACGGAGAAATTCGAGGCGGACAGAGTTGGCAAAGCACTCTGTATAATCAACAGACATCTATTAGGATCACACGAGTTCACACGGAACAAGTATTGACGTACTGGACTTTCAAATGTTAGGTAATGACTCTTCCGTATGTAGGTCTCTGTGAGACCGTGGCTGACGAGCGACTGACTTAATCTACTGCACAGGACATTCGAATCTTTGCGCAGGCACGGGATCATAACTCATAATCAACCATACAGACGCGGTGAAAATTACTGCGGAATTACCGGGAAATTTTTTAATATACTCCCAAATTATCTCTACTGTTACTGCATCTATAAACTGGCTTAATAAACTATACAGGGCAGAAACATAATCAGTCATAGGAATTGTTAACAATTTTTTAAATACTCCTAAATTCATTCTACTATTGATTCGTATATAAATTGGCATAGTCTACTGCATAGGATAGTCATTTGAATTTTCCCACAGGCATAATAATAAAAATTGGTAATCAAAGAGACGCAGTGAAAATGGCTACAAAATTATATAGAAATTTTTTAATATACTCCCAAATTATCTCTACTGTTACTGCATCTATGAACTGGCTTAATAAACTTACAGGACAGAAACATAATCAGTCATAGGAATTGCTAACAATTTTTTAAATACTCCTAAATTCATTCTACTATTGATTCGTATATTAATTGGCATAGTCTACTGCATAGGATAGTCATTTGAATTTTCCCACAGGCATAATAATAAAAATTGGTAATCAAAGAGACGCAGTGAAAATGGCTACAAAATTATATAGAAATTTTTTAATATACTCCCAAATTATCTCTACTGTTACTGCATCTATGAAC
>NW_016908623.1:169295-214886 GCF_001483705.2 Eufriesea mexicana | reverse complement strand
TTCCAAATTAATTCTACTGTTATTCGAGCTACGAATTGACTTGATCTACGCTGTAGGACAGATATTCGAATTTTTGCACAAGCAAAATAATAACAAAAACTCATAGTCAGCCATAGACAGCTAGCAAGAATCGTTATAAAATTATCTAGAAATTTTTTAAAATAGTTCCAAATTACTTCTACTGTTATTCCAGCTACGAATTGACTTAATCTACGCGCAGAACAGATATTCGAATTTTTGCACAGGCAAAATAATAACAAAAACTCATAGTCAGCCATAGATAGGTAGTAAAAATCGCTACAAAATTATCTAGAAATTTTGTAAAATATTCCCGAATTAATTCTACTGTTACTCCATCTAGGAACTGGTTTAATTTACTCTGTAGAATAGGTATTCGAATTTTTGCACTTGCAGGCAAAGTAATAATAAAAACTCATAAAGCTCAGCCACAGACAGAGAGTGAAAATCGCTACAGAATTCGAATCTTTGCACAAACAGTAGAGATCACAAGTAATAATTAGCCACAGGAACGAAATGAAAATCTTTTAATAAAAAATTATTAAAAACTTTTCTAAAATATTCTCAAATTAATTCCACTGTTGCTTCGTCTACTAACTGGCTTAATTTACTATATAGGGCAGACAATGAATCATAATCAGCCATGGAAATTATTAAAATTTGTTTAAAATTTAAAATCCCAAATTAATTCTACTGATGCTCCATAAACTAACTAACCTAATCCACTGCACAATATAGTTATTCTTTTCGCATAGGCACAATAATAAAAATTCGAAAGCAGCCATAGAGATACAATAAAAATCGCTACAAAATTATCTAGAAATTTTTTAAAATATTCCCAAATTAATTCTACTATTACTGTATCTAGGAACTAGTTTAATCTACTCTGCAGGAGAGGTATTCCAATTTTCGAACAGGCAATGATTCATAATCAGCCATGGAAATTATTAAAATTTGTATAAAATTTAAAATCCCAAATTAATTCTACTGATGCTCCATAAACTAACTAACCTAATCCACTGCACAATATAGTTATTCTTTTCGCATAGGCACAATAATAAAAATTCGAAACCTATCATAGAGATACACTGAAAATCGCTACAAAATTCCCAAGAAATTGTTTAAAATACTCGCAAATTATTGCCATCCATGCAAACCTAATAATAGCAGAAACCCATACGCAAAAATCGCAACGGAATTCGCAAGAAATTTTTCGAAATACTGCCTAACTTCCCAACTATATCAATCATCGAACTACGCCGGAAGGTTTGGGAAAATCTGTGAACCGGTGTGCGAGAATCATAAACGAGGTAATCGCGTAAACAGCGAAAAGATGACGGGGAAAGGAAGATCGTTAATCGCGATCGATCAGGCACAGTGGAATACCAGGCGTGAGAAGGCAAAGGCCGATGGCGAACGACGGATGAATAACGCCACTGATGGTTCTACTTGTGGAACTTTAGGCATTCCAATCGAGAAATTCCCGATGCACTTTGGCAGTGCACGAGAGGAATGCACTGATATATCGATCCCGGTGCTCGACTATCGAAGCCAATATGCATGAATATGCGCGTGATTCGCCGACGGTGTAAAGAAACGTTCCCTCTGCAAACCGGAAGCGTGGCCGCCACGCCGACTCTGTGTTCCGGCTTTAAACGAGCCCAAGCAGCGTTCACCATGCGGAATTCGTACGGTTTTAAAGAAACTTTCGCGTGGAATTCGAGGATGCGAAATTCTTCGACTAGCTTGCACGCGTGCTGATTCGCGAGCTCGCAACGTGCCAAACACAGCTTGGAAACTCGAACGCAAACTCGGGGAAATGAGGTTCGAGTTGCCGCGCTAATAGGTCTGGTAGTTGTTGAGTATATTTGTACTCGGAAAATACCTTTGCTGCGAGAATTATATATTTCTTCCACGCTACGTCCACCTTCGTGTACACGCGCGTTTATTTTTTAAAGAATTCCAGAAACTGCACCTGAACTGCCTGCGGATATTCGGCAACTGTGCACGAGGACTCTCGTTTATGGAGTATGTTTGTAAGTCCGCGAAGCTCGACTTGTTTTCGATCAATTCAATGCGTCATTCGATAAAGCTAACTCTGATAAATTCATATCCCCCAGCAACAGCGTGCACACTGTCTGCAGACGTTCGTGTCTATCCACGGTTAAAAAAGGCTGCACCGGCTGGGTACCAATAAATTTACATACCTGGTACAGGTTTGAATAAACTCGAGAATAAACTCCGATATTCCTGTATTCGTCGATATATAAACACCTTTTTGTTCTGTTTTGGAAACACGAAGCATTGCATGGCCTTACGTAAATAGCAAGAAAAATGGAAGAAGCCATTTTGAAATTTTTGTGTAATGCTAATTTTTGTGTAATGCCAATTTTTGCAATAACGCCACGAGATGGTGGTAAAATCGTGCGAAAAATCATAGGAAAGACAGCCGAGTGTCATGGAATATCCGTTCTCGAAGGGATGCTGCGAAGAGTTTCAACAACGAGCGTCAAACATCGGAATCCGAAGCTGGCAAACACGCGAATCGGACGTGTAAACACCGGCTGGAAGAAAATCCCGTTCAATTTGCAGCTTCGTTAGCGCGAAGGCGTCGTCGTTTGACGAGCCACGACGTTTCCTGGCCGAATTAACGCCAGTTGTTCTAACGAGGGTCCCGTTCGATCGGCTCGGCCGCCGCCATTTTGGAGAACGCGGCGCGCGCCACGCCGCGGATATTAATCTCGCCGATTAACCAGCGAATTAAGCGGGCTGCTCGCGATATTTACAGCAACGCGGCTGATTTATCGCGAGGGTTTAGCGTTAAACGAGTCCGACCAACACCGGATCCGGAAATCGTGATCACTATGGTTACGAAAAAGCCACCGCAGTCGTGGTTACGAATGGTTCGCTACTGTTAACCCTATGCACTCGACGATTTTTGGATAAAGAAGAATAGGAGTTCAAAGATTTTCTGTTACAAAGCTGACGATATTTTTCTGAGCTGTGAATAAGAAATTATATGATAACAAATATGTAAAATTGTTTGATTTCGATACCTCGCACACCGTCATATTATCTGGATTTTGACATGGTAATGGATATCGAGCTCAGAAATATTATTTAATGGCGAGTGAAGGAATAAACGAGCTTCCGGCACAATTTTCCGATTTTTCTTCCCTTTTCTTTCTTATCTTGTTTGTGTTTTTACGTGTGCTTTGAGGATCTTTGTTTTGTTGGAGGGGTAGTTGAAGAGCTTGGGATTTGGGTTCTTTAATGGATACTCAGTGAGTGTAATATTATGGGAGAAGGTTCATTATAGGAACTGAGAATTTGAGGGTTTAAGATTTATATAAGTATTGTGAATGAATATTGATTATTATAAAATTTGAAGAAATTTAACAAATTTTTGTAACGTTGCGACTTTCGACGTGGCAAATTATAGTGCATAATTACCTAACGTGGAGGGATAGTTGAAGATCTTGGAATTTGGATTCCTTTCTGGATTCTCAGTGAGTGTAATTGTGGGAGAAGGTTGATTATAGGAACTGAGAATTTGAGGGTTTAAGATTTATATAAGTATTGTGAATAAATATTGATTATTATAAAATTTGGAGAAATTTGACGAATTTTTGTAACGTTGCGACTTTCGACGTGGTAAATTATAGTGCATGGAGTTGAAGATGATCATAATTACCTAACGTAGAGGGATAGTTGAGGATCTTGGAATTTGGGTTCTTTTCTGGGTTCTCAGTGAGTGCAATATTATGGGAGAAGGTTAATTACAGGAACTGAGAATTTGCGAATTCGAATAAAAATGAAGAAAAAGGGTCCTCAAATGATAAACAATTATATCCTACAACCTAACCTCGTCCTTTGCCTTAAGTCACTCGCTGTATCTCTGACACTACGAACCTTAAACAAGGTTCTTGTCAAGAAACTCTCCAGCAGGTACAATCTGTTACCATCAAAGGCTTGGAAGAACTCGAGCCCTCTATTTACCAGTCTCCCAAAAGTCTTCGAGTATTCCTGTGTTAATCCCAGTACAATTAAACGATTTTATCGAATTAAGATCCTTAATCGTGGAGTAATTGCGAATTCCAGCCACTCCGATATTGGCAAACAGAAACATCCCTTTGTATAGGTAAATATTGTGGAGTCGGTCGCGGTACGTGTAGTATAGGAGGGCACAGAGAGAGAGTTGTGAAAAAAGGTGTATTAGTATTGCGAATATAAACGTGTAGTTAGGATTAATAAATAGTTTTAGTATTATTTGTGTTGTTGTGCGCCCCCGATCTCTACAATATGTACATTCTGGGAATATTCTCCCGTAACGAAAGGCTCTCACTACGAAGAGTAGCGATTAGACCATTGAATGAAATAGAGTATATCCAGTTCAGTATCATACCGAGTGAACAAAAATCAGTGACAAAGCGTGTAGTGTACCTGCAAATTCCTCTTCCCTGTTGCCCTAACCGCCCATATCGAGGGCTGAGAGCATGGAGGGTAAATTTCGCGGTGCTTCACGGTGTCACGGCCCCATTGACCGGTCGTCGGTCCTGCAGCTACAAATATCGGACCACCTTGGTCGTCTGTTCGCCTGTCCTTTGGCGAACACCGAGGGTTATCGGGAATCTACGCAGGGGCGAGAGAAGGGCCCGTATGGCGGGCAGGAAGGAAATATACGGGGAGGAAGGGCCACAGGGGCGTGTCGCGAGATGTTATTTACCTTATTTATACGTCCCGCGAGCATCGGCCGGTTTATAATCGAGCATGGCCACTCGACAACCGTGATTACGCATCGTTATCGTAGTTTACCCGCCGGAAATGACGGGCTTCGAAGCCGCTGCCGGGCACCCGATAGGACCAGGAAACACGCTCCTGCAGGCATTTCCGGACGCCGTTCGCGCAACTGCCCACCTTCCTTTCCTTCCACTCCTTTTTCTCGCCATTTTCTCTTTCTTCGCTTTTATTTTTCTCTGTTCTTCGTATCGTCGAATCTGTCGCGTAGCTTTCAATTTTTCTTCCATACCTCTCCGCCATTTTCTCGAATTTCCTAAGCCCCGAGAATGACTTTGCACAGTTTTGATAATTTTCTGCGAAGGTAAATATTGGAGATCCACCATTTTCTTTGGGGAATATTTCAAAACGTAATTCTCTGTACTTGGAAGATATTTTGGAAATAAGGAAATAAGAATTCGAAGCTTCCCTTATATTTTTCTAAGCTCGGTGATACCGTTTATGCTAAATTTATAAAATCATGCGAATTTTATTTCGATATTTTAGACGTAGGTACTTTTAATTTAGTTATTTCCCTGTATACGTTATTTAACACTAAACGTACCAATATTTTACTCACACCTATTCTTACCATAGGGGGTCAAATGACCCCTCTATATAAAGAATTTTTCTCGGTAAAAAATAAGTTAAGAGAAGAACGGAAAGCGAGGAATTAAACAATCTTGTACAATAATATGAGAATTTGCAGAAAGTCAGATGAACGAAAGAAATAACAATGAATTATAAATTCAAAATAGCAGTGATTTATAAAGTAAATTTTGAAAGGGGCCATTTGACTAGCGTTAATTGTAATTCATTTCATGCTAACCCTGTTCGATACTCGTCGTTCCTCTTTCAATTCACACCTGCTAATTATTACGCGATGGTTTCCCATTTTGCGTATCTTTTATCACGTTTCGAGCCTGTGAAACGGAGCAAGATTTCAATAATTTTCGTCGAGCAGTGTTTAAAAAGCGTCTTAAGAGATTTAGGTATCGGTATCTCTGGAACGTATTTTACATTTCCATTTTCCTCGCATTTTTTACTCCCCCTACTCTACAGCCCCTTTCTTTTACATCGAAACTCCATATCAATCCAAGACTGAAACTGTTCTCATTTTTTACCCCATTTCCCGTCCCTCCTGTCCCGTAATCTCTTTTTATCGTGTCCCCGGTGACTCGTTTCCACGAGTGCCGCCGATAGTTTCCGGATTGAAGTCCCTCTCCTGCAACTTAAACACACGCCCACCCCCCTGCGCCGGAATTTAATTATACGCCGGGACATCCGTTCGGGAAAAAGCGCAGAATTCGATGCTCGTATCAAAGATGGCGGCCGCGCTCGCTATTAATTACGAAACGTTATACCCGTCTTGGAAAAACACGCGTTGCATCGAACTTTTTGTAATTCGCGGAAAAATAATCAACCCTGTGGGCTCTCCCGTAATTGTATCAAGCTGTCTGTACCGTTAGGAATGATAATCGAGAGATTGGGTAGCTTTCTTCCCGTCCGGACGAGTTTAATAATCCGCCATTTTAGACTTCTCGAAGGAGGACGCTGGATGCTGGAAGCTGGGATTAGGTGAATTCGCGGAAAGATAAATGCATCGCGAATCTGCGTTCTTAAATATCGAGGATTTGATTGATATTGGAATTAGTACGAGTCGCCATAATTAAATTTTAATTAGGGAAGGCTGGCAATTGAATTTATCGATACGTGTCATATCATTATGTCATGTTATCGATAAATGTACCTTTATTACGAAGAAATCTTGACAGTAGTGTAGTATAGCGAATTTTTCACCATGTATACGTAACTTTATGAAGAGATTGTGCTGCGAAAATTTTTTGGGTAACGATTGGAATGAAAAATACTTGGCCACTATCTCCGACTAATTGGGTACCAGGTAGTGATACAATTCATGATGGGCTCGGGAAAAATAAAGGACGTTATCCGCCATCGGTAATTTCTCAGCGAGCAGGAATCCGACGAAAACACGTTTGCGGGGGAGCAAAACCGACGCAAGAGGGAGGTCGGGAACGCCGGGGTATTAAAAAGAGTGGATCGTTGGGAACAATACGAGCGGATAGTTGCTGCCTTTGTCGGGGTCCACGGGCGGAAACCGGATTAAGCGGAAAGAAGCGAGCATCAAAATGTTTAATTTAATAAACGGATTTCGCGTAGTTTTTCAAGGAACGCGGAGAGGTTAGAGCCGCGCCGGGATGGCCGACAGGGAGATACTCGGATGGTAATGGAGCATTATTCAAATCCCTTTATACGTTGCATCCTTCGACATTTCAAAGTCACTTTTCCGGCTTTTCAAATGGAAATCGCGTCTCCCCGTGACAAAGAATACAGGCGATATTGAAATACGCTCAACCGTGTATAAATAACGCGAGTTCCTACGCGCGTGCACGCGCCACCGGCGCCATCGCGCTACAAAGGAGCGTAGGGCGTGCTAATTTCATGTAAACACGGCCCTTTGAGCACGGAATTCCCTCGGAATTGAATTTAAATCGCTCGCGACCACCTTTCGAAATTTAATCCGCAAGACAACCGCGTCGCCACGCTTCTTAATTAGGGATGTCCATAACCCAACAACATTCAGCAATGGCTGAACAAGTCCAGCGAAATTCTTGTGTCTTCTTCAACCTTTTACTCTCAAATTTCGTAAATTTACGAATATTTCCCAATGTCGAATCGACGTTGCAAGTATGTGTGCACAGGAATGTATGTGTGTGCACTAGCATTAGCATCTAGCACACTGACTGCCATATTTGCAAAAGATATTGCACAGGAGGCCAGAAGAGTGTTTTCATTGTCTTGAAATCATTCAGTCGACGAGTTTAAACATTTCAGACACTCCAATCACTGATGACCACCATGGCTTGGTCGAAAATGGTAATAAGAGACTCAGAAAACTGAATTTGAAAATAAAATACAAATTGATGATGACAGTGAACAGGACATAAACAAGTAAAGGAAAAATAAAACGAGTGATGGTACATATTACAAGTTGGCATGTCACTAACGAGCGAAAAGCAACAAAGTTGGTATCATTTGTATAACACGTGTATATCGTTATTTACACGTGTATATTCATAACAAGCGAACAAAGAGCCGTACAGACAGAAGGAGAGAGCGAGTGACAGGCAGAGAGACAGCAAATAGCGAGTTTGTAAAAGCAATTTATCAAAATATATATGAGAAAATCAAGAAAAAGGTCTCTCTCGATAATATATACAATACATGTAGGAACGTTAAAGTTTGGGACTGAATGCAAGGGAACACTTGGGCCTACCTAGCAGATGATGGGCAATAAATAGCAGCCTAGGGTTCAGGCTGAATGTATAGAGTGACGTGGAAGGACGAGCAGACTAGAAAGAAAGCATGCCTAGGAGAGAGTAGCTTTAAATAAGGGTGCAAGGGCTGTCCTTTATGGTGTTTGAAGAAGAGTCGATGTGACAGTGTCGTTGTGTGGTCACATCAGTTATTAGCCCTTTGCACTCGACGACTTTTTGGCTAAAGAAGGGTACGAGTTGAAAAATTTTCTGCTATAAGGCTGATGATATTCTTTGAGCAGTAAATAAGAAATCGTATAATAATCAACACGTAGAATTATTTAATTTCGATAGTTTACACACTGTTACGTTATTTTAAATTTGATATATTAATTAATAACGGGCTTCGAAATTTTATCAAATGGCGACTAAAGGCGCCTCTCGAGTACAAAGGGTTAGTCTAGTCTTTTTGTTTATACCATACAAATATATATATTGGAATAAACCAACATCTCTTATTCCTTATATTTTCCCATCAAAAGTAGCCTAAATACATATTCCACCTGCTAAAAATAAAATGGGGTGGAATAAATATAATTCTGAGAGAATATGGAGACTGTATTATGGAAGATCACGATGACAGGAGGATCCCCTAGAGGGATTATTTATGGCAGAGAGATTAAAAATAAAAGAATCGTTTAATTAAATAATTTTCTAAACCTATATATTTAATTCTATATATTAAAATGATTAAACTAACAATTGAAACTAGAAATAAAAATATTATATTTTTCGAATCTAAATAAATAATAAAATTAAATTTTATTGAATTTAATCTATAAATATTTCATTCTACAATAACAATAATTTTATACATTATAATATATAAATTTGTTATTATAAAAATTAAACTATATAAAAATAAAATAATTCTAGAAATTATTAATTTTATATTATATTATTGATATCACAAACCAATGTTCTATTTTAAACTATTTAAATTGATTTAAATTAAAAAATTTTAATTCAATACAAATAAATTGAATGGAATATAATGTAATATTATGGTGACCATATCAATTATTAGTCCAGTCTTTTAGTTTATATCCTACTCCTAAGTCTCCTTTAGCTAATAATAAATATATATATAGGAATAAACCAACATCACTTATTCCTTACATTTTCCAAACAAAAGTAGCCTAAACACATATTCCACCTGCTAAAAATAAAATGGGGTGGAATAAATATAATTCTGAGAGAATATGGAGACTGTATTATGGAAGATCACGATGACAAGAGCATCCCCTGGAAGGACTATTTATGGCAGAGAAAGCTTATGTTCTCAAGGGTGTAGAATGTATGGCTGAAAATAACTGACTGAGGAATTTCGGATGAACGTGACGAAACGAATGGAGCGAGCTAGGTCCAGAGAGACTGACACTCCCAGAGAGAGCACTGCGAGTGATTTCGCGTCATCTCTCGATAGAAATAAAACTGTGATCGTTACTAAAGAAGCGTCGTTACTTCTCGAAGCCTTAATCCACGGAGGATTGAATGTAGGATAATCCCTACAATCATATCGCTCTCCAATTTCCATTCTCTCCCAACCGCCTATTAATCCACGGGACGCGAATTATTCCTCGTGTCTCCTCGTCTTGATCTCTTTTCCTCCATTTCTCTTTTATTTCCTCCCATCCCTCCGCCATCGCGAAGCGATAAACCTGGTCGTGTCGGTAATAAGGACTCCTTATCGCGTAAGGGCAGTCCGTTTATTCCTGCTCGAGCAAAAGTTCAACGCGAGGCAATTCGGCGCGGAGATGACGAGAGCGTATCACGGGAACCGAGGGTTTATGGATCACCGGAAGGGTTATAGGTTAAACGTTAAACAATTTATGGGTTGGCAGTTACTAGACTGTGACGCGAACCACGCAGTCCGATGCAGTCCCCGGCGAGCGGGAATTTCAAATGTCTTTCGACGCAATCGGAGTGGAAACATATTTGGGACCGAATCGGGGAAACTGAATGAAGTATAGGTTCTAGATCGACCTTGGAATGAAAGAAGGTTGTGAAACGGGATTGTGATTCGGCCTGAGTGCAGGTGTTTTATGCGGCTCGATTTATTTTGAAGATGGCGCCTGAATAGGCAAAGATAGGGACTATACTTGTATTTGTTGTGGTGTAATTGAACTTACGAGGTAATAAAAGGAAGTTTATTCGTATTTGAGAATCTTTGGATGAATTAGGCTTGTGGAAACACTAAATTTGATACTTGAGAAAAATCGATATTTTGATGCATCTCTCTGCACTTAATTAAAAATTTTAGTGAAAGATCTATAGAAATTGAAATGGCTATAGCAATTCAATAGGTTATGATCCCTTCATTTATGTAGAATTATTAGCTCAGTAATGAAGTATAGTAATAAAGGGAAATTTATTCGTACTCGGGAATCTTTGGATGAATTAGGCTTGTGGAAATACTAAATTTGATACTTGAGAAAAATCGCTATTCTGATGCATCTTTCTGCACTTAATTAATAATTTTAGTAAAAAATCTATACAAATTGAAATGGCTATAGCAATCCAATAAATTTTGATACCTTCATTTATGTAAAATTATTGGCTCAGATATGAGAAAGATATAGTTATTTTTGAGGAGAATTAATTGTTTCAAATTGGAATATTATATAGGGTGGCTACTGAAAAAGTGGATAATTTTTTATTATCTTATTTAGAAATATAATTACTAGATTTTTCAATTTTTTTAAGTAAGGAAGATAATATTCCTTAAATGACCATCATTTTCTTACTCCTGAAAATGAACCAGTTATGACTTCACTTTTTATTCGTGGCCACCCTACAGGAACGTAATCATATATATATATATACTTATAAGAAGATAACTAAGATAACACGTCATCTAATTTGAGAAAATCCCTATTCCTATGATAATTATGTCTTTACTCTCCAATTCCAGAAATTCAACAGCAGAAAGAATTTTCAGCTAATAAACGACAGGATTAAATCCCATATCATCTCAAAAATCCACACAGCGACTCGAAACAATTTTTCCATTGCATCCCTAAAATAAAAAAAAAAAAAAATTGCGAAGAATGGATCTATAGATCATTCAACATGCCTGTGCGTCGAGCGTGACAAATGGCCGACGTGTAATCGTAAAATTGGGAAAATTGTAAAGTAATCTTCCGCCATGGTAATGGCGACCCATCGCGTAGCCGATTTTCCCAACGAGCGCCATAATAAACCCATAGCTATTTCACGGTGATTTTACGAGCGCGTTCGCGCGGATAGGATCCCTATCGATAAGGCGAAAACGGAAGGATCATTAGACCGATACATCAGCGAGATTTGCGTTCGGGTTAACGCGATCAAAACGGCCCGTTCAGGGACCGAGTTACGGCTGTTAACGCGGCAACGCGAAAAACGATAGAAATTGTCAGAGCAGGGAAATTTATTTATCGCGCTGATACGTTCTCTCTGCCCGTTGATACGTATATATGTGCACGCGGCGCGTTCCCGCGTTGAAAATTTACGCGCTTCGTCAGGATTTTACGCGCCCGATCACCAACACGCGAATTCGCTGATTTTTGAGGACGTACTGTTATGGGCACCTAAACGTATTTTAACATCAGCTGAGGAGACATAACACTCGAGTGTAGTAGCAATATTTAGCACCTCAAAATCCTGGAAGAAAGAAATAGATATGACTCCTGTTGCGTTGACAGACTGAATTTAAGACGTGCATTACAGTGCTTCTAGTGGATTAAGCAATATAATTAACACAAAAGCATAGAACACGTAAAACTGTGCAATCCAATATATGGGACTCACGTCTGACTGACTCGTTAAAGCAATAATCAGACCTCTGCCAAGAAATTGCAACAATGATCATCAAAAGAATACCGAAAAGCAACTTCCTTGACAGCTTCTTGCTCCTCGACTAAAGATTCTTCCAATATATCCATGTTTAACATGTATAATTGTTCAATCCAACATATGGGACCCACATCTGACTGACCCACTAAAGCAATGATCAGACCTCTGTCAATAAATTGACAAATTGACCATCAAAAGAATACCGAAAAGTAACTTTCTTGACAGCTTCTTGCTCCTAAACTAAAGATTCTTCCAACACACCCACGTTCAACACGTATAATTGTTCAACCCATCGTATGGGACCCACGTCTGACTGATGAACCAAAGCGACGATCAGACCTCTGTCAATAAACTGACAAATTAACCATCAAAAGAATACCGAAAAGTAACTTTCTTGACAGCTTCTTGCTCCTAAACTAAAGATTCTTCCAACACACCCACGTTCAACACGTATAATTGTTCAACCCATCGTATGGGACCCACGTCTGACTGATGAACCAAAGCGACGATCAGACCTCTGCCAATAAATTGACAAATTGACCATCAAAACAGTACCGAAAGCAACTTCCTTGACAGTTCCCTACTCCCCAATTAAAGATACTTCCAACACATCTATGTCCAATCAAAAAAGTCTATTTTTCCTCCACTAACATCCACTCTTAACTAATCAAACCAAACTCAGGATGACACCAAACAGAACACGATCGGATATTATAAAAGCTATACAGAACTTGAAGAGAACATATTAAATGTCACACAGAACTCGAAGAGAACCCAGCAGATGTAACACAGAATTCGAAGAGTGTACATCAGAAGTCATATAGAACTCGAAGAGAACCCACCAGAAGCTAAACAGAACTGTCAGAACGCATATGGAACTCATCAGAACACGAACAAAACGCAACACCACTCAGTATAATGCACACACATCATTCGAAATCGCAACAACTACCAGTGCAATAAAGTATATCATCCTTTATTGCGCATCCAAAGTGCTCACTATCTCAATTGGTACAGCATACTGAGAGAAGGCATTCATCGCAACATCCCTCAGACTGCCATCGTTCAACTCCAAAGATTCTTTACAGTATATAGGTCTAATTTCGCGTGGAAAATACTTTTTGCATCGTGATAATTGTCCAGATGAACCACCCGGTGTGTTATATAAAACTTTTCAATTTTCCTCTGCATTATCGAATTCACGAATTCGGGATGTACAGCGTCCATTGAAATTTCGACGAATTCCAACTATTTCGTATAAATGTTTTATTTTTTATTTTTTCTCTCAGTTACATCGACAGGATGGTCATTAGCGACAGACCTGATTTCCAGATTTAGTGGTACAGTTTCGTCTATTTTATATATTGGCTCATTTTCGACGTGTATCTGAACAGTTACATTTGTATTTGTACCACATTCGCAGATGTAAAACGTGCATAAGGTATTTGTAATTCAAATAATCGTGATTATGTGAGTATGTATCAATAACACCGTCTCGAACTTCAGGGTATCTGACATTAACGACGGATCCATGGATCATTGCTCCAGAATGCTTATGGGACTGCATCTATTCTTCCACTATCAATCCCTAACCCTAATATCCAACAATAGAAGAGAAGATTTATTGATAGTGATAGGTAGCTTAATTTTTGAGGTAATTTATTGGAAAATGTGACAAATTTTGGGGTTGATTTATTCCCCAAATTCCTCCGCGTCTATGACAAAGCTACTTAAAGACCACATGCAGTACCGAACAAAAGATGTGATAAAAACTGGAACCTGCAAACTCCTTCGAGACTCCATTATCCATTTTTGCGAGTACACTGATCACACGCGGCTAAGAAAGAAATCAATTTGCTTTACCCAACACGGCGTCCCGCGGCGGAAAGAAGTTTCGTAGAGAAAATGGCGGGCGGTTAACGGGTCAAGAGTCGTTGGTCCGACGTTTAGAGCGTCGATATCCGAGGGTTTCGAAGGATTACGCTTGCCCTGTGGCTTCCTTTCGGGCTTTTTCCTCGCATTACGTGGGTTTTAAGTTTGGTTTAAGAGGGACGCGAAACAGAGCTGCGCGATTTTCCCTCCACCGGGGAGCACGTGTTGCTTCCTTCGAACCCTTCGCTGGATAGCCTGGAGTTTCGATAAAATGGAGGAGCAACGGTCGTATCGCGTGTATCGCAGCCACCGTCTGCGCTATTAGCGTTATTTCCACGACGAGGCCGCCGCTGTGCGGAATTTGCCTTTGCTGCGGCGGTGTAGGAATGAGAATAAGAACGATGGAGGGAAAAAATAGCTGGGAGAGGGACGAACGTCAACGTGGACGGAAGAAAGGAAGCGTTTGTGCGGAAGCGGAAGTAATTGCGGAAATTGCTCGACTACTTTTCCTTTTGTGCGCGGAGCCAGACACAGAGCCTGGCTCGCCGAAATGTATACACGTAAATATATATAAATATACATATATATATATATACACGCGGGCGACGGCTTCTTTATAGAAGTAATACCACGGGGATGGGAGGGTGGATTTTCGGAGGCATTTCGCAGTAATGACGACGCGGAATAAGCGGAGAGACCGCGGAGAGGGTGGAGGAGGGTGAAAGATAGGAGAAAGAAGCGTCACGGCCGACGAAACGGGGTCCCAGGAAATATTCGCGACGCAAGAGACAGGGGGGTTGCAGGGACGTCGAAGAAGATGGCTAGCCGAAACATGGCGAAAAATAACGACGCGTTCGTGAATTTCTGATTAATTCTTCGAGGGTGACATAATTTCAGACAAATTTCAATAACTTTTTGAGCTTTTAATTCATATATGATGATTATCATCTGTCATTTACATGTATATTTTTAAATTAGTGATATGGAGAGACAGATGAACGAAAGAAAAGTTATTGTTATTTATACCACGTGTTATTTATACCACTCCACCACTGCAATCTTGAAGAACAGAGCTTAACCGTTTGAGTGCCACGGGTCATTATTGTTTCCCAATCGATATTTGCCAAGCGGCGCGATAGCGCTTCTCATATTCCGCGTTCACCAACCGAGCGCGCTGATTGTCAGCTTCGCAGCTCAGAGCGCTGGCACTTTTGGACACAAAATAGAAGAAGCGCGATCACGCCGCTTGGCACTCAAACGGTTAATTTTCTTGTGTATCGGGGTACGTAATTTTAATAATTTATATCTTAAAATTTTTGGACGGATTTTACATATGTCAAAAGGGATCACCTCAACTATCATTCAGTAAAAGTACATTAAAATCGAAATCGGATAATTCGTGCCCTTCCCTCTTTCAAACGTTTGAAATTGTGCCACTTGTCAATACTAAATTTTTATTTTGAAGACACATTCTCGAGGTGTGCTTCTAATACAGGTAAGAATAGCAAGGGACTGAGATGGAAAATTTATGAAGATAATTTCCCAAAATTAACCACGAATCTCATTAACCCCGTACTGTTTACATAGGACCCTATCTTGGGACCCTTGATACTCGTGTTTGGTCGAATTTTCTTACCACGTGTCTCACACGATATTGTAAATAAAAGGGTTAACACCGTGGATGTTTATTTTGCCCATGAATCGCGAATATATCTCGCGATATAAAAGAAAATGGATTCCTCGAGGAAAAATAGGGGCGATTAAACGGGTTGCGATTTTTCTGCTTTATTCTCTTTAATTCCGGTTTTAGAACTCGCTGATTAACGCTCTCGTTTCCGATCATCGATATCGCGGGTGCTACAGATCGCTGAGAGCTCATGGAAGAGTCGAAAGCTCGGGGCGGAGTCACTCGGATCTCGATTAATTTCCCGACGGTTAATTAATGACGCCGCGCGTTCCCCGGCAAAGTAGCCTCCATTTTTCCACAGCCATTTTTCTCCTGCCTGTCGCTTTGCAGTTTTTCCCGTCGACCCTAATGTCGCGGACTAAGTAGTCGACGAACGACCCTGCAACGAAACAGCGGGAAGCCCAGAGAAATTCGAACACGTTTGACTTAGGGGGGCATCATCCTGACGAATTCGAAAAATTGAGTAATACAGAAGTAATATTTCGAAATTCGAGTATTTAGAGAAGTGTTCCGAAACTGTAGATCCGAATTATTTTAATTAATTTTTTCCAATATGTTAATTACACTATCCAACACTGAAGTCTGAATTCTTGACGATTGTGAAGACCAACAGTCAATGTTCAGTCAATAACTTCGCCACTTTGTACGATTTTTACTTTGAAAAAATTGCGAAACGAAGTTGGAACTTGTATTAATATACCCAGATCATTTATTTCATGATGATTTCGTTTAACACGTTCCATTCCAAGCCATTTTTACCTAACTTGTCAGGCTGTTTGACGTTTTGATTAAAGATTGATATATTATCACACAATATTTTATTACATCATTAATTCATAGGTAATTACCTTGTTCTATACTGCAATTGTTATAATGCCCCCTTTTATTGGTAGAAATATATTTTACAGAATTAAATTCGTCGTAAAATATATGTTTCCAGCGTATTAAATAAATACGTCTGCGTGTACCATTTATGGTGCACATGGCCTGAAGATGAAGTTTTATGTGTACCATAAATGGTACACGTGGCATGGAACCAATAATTAATATATAATTATATATAATATATAATTATAGTTAATATACAATTGATATATAAATATGACTGTGTGTACCATTTATGGTTATTATGTTAAATTTCAACTTCAGACCATATACCATAAATGGAACGTATTAACCCTTTGCACTCGAGAGGTGACTCTCAATCACCTTTTGTTTTAATGCTATAACTTAAATAATGAATGATGATAAAATTATTCTGTTCGTTCGTTTCTCACGCAAATTCACGATTTTCTTTTTTCAATTTTAGCATAAAGAGTATCAATGACTTATAAAAATCTAAGAAAAGCTTCGAATTGCATCTTCGCAAAGAAGAAATCTTCGAGTCCAAAGGGTTAATAATTACCTACGCGAAAAATTTCCGAAGATCTCAGAGTGTAGTCCTCCTAAACTACCCCTTAGAGGAGAAATACCAATAAATACTCTAAATTCGAATTTCTCGAGCAAGCTTCGAGTGTCGAATTAGGCTGGAGCCAATGACAACGAGATGATCGAAAGGACGTTTCCAACGGAGATAAAATCGCGACCATGGGGAGCCGGAAGGAGGCGTGTCGCGGGAGGACAAATAGGGGTAGAGTCTCGGTTTTCTCGCGTTATAAATCTCCACTCACCAGCGTGGGCCCGTGGTATCGCGAAGTTGGCAATACGTCTCTTACCTGAAACAGAGAAAAAGAAGAAGGTCGTTTAAACGGGAGTCTGGTTTCGCCGAGCAACCCCCGGGTGCTAGGGGTGGGTCGCGGGCGAAAGTTGGCCGGCCGGAGTTTAATCGTTTCGCTAAATTATTCCCTTCTTTTTTCGGGCGCGGAATTGCCCGCCGGCCGGAAACTTCGCTCTTAATCGTCGCGAGAACTCGCTGCGACGGCTGCGAAAGGGTTTAAACCGTTCCAAATAGCGTCGTTGCAATTTCTTCTTTCCCGGCCGACGCGATAACCGTTGGGACGTCTTTAAGGGTTGGGCGGGACCCTCTTCCTCCAAACTTATCGCAGCCGCTTTGGGAAATTATTTCGACCCGGCGTGAGAACTCTTACACGGTTCACGAGTTTATTTATGCAGGGGTACCGTTTGATTGGCGAGTATAAAGAATAAAAGATGTTATTTCATTCTAAAATAGACATTTGTTATGAGCTACATGAGACTAGGAGCAAACTAAAGACTATTACAAACTAAATTATATGTAAATAATACCATATTATAGTATAAACTAAAGACTAGACTAGTAACTGATCTATGATTACGCCATCGACTCACACTCACGTCAACCTTTGCTAAAATCTCCCTAAGACCGTCCTTGTACCCTCATTTAACCCTTTGCACTCGGTGATTATTTTCGTTACCGAGAAATAGCAATTCAAAGACTTTCTGCTATAACGAGGATATTTTTAAAACGGTAAATAAGGAATCGGATATAAATTAAGACTCAAAATTATTTTATTTCGACATTCCATGCAATCTTGGGTTATTTTAGATTTTATATGTTAATTAACATGGGTCTTCGGAATTTGATTAAACGGTGACTTAGGCTCACCTCTCGAGTGCAAAGGGTTAAACCTAACCTTCCCTCATTTCTCATACGCAAGGTCTAGCATTTATACGAACCCTTGATATGCCTATGTATTTTGCTATAAGATGGATTTTCTGTATTTAAGATGCAAGGATAGGGGTTGCAAATGGAAAATGAACTGAATCATTGATAAACTAAGAGACTAGACTGATAACTGATCTATGATTGATGAACTCTCGCTAAAAATTCCCTAAATGACTGTTCCTAAAACTGCCCTTGTACCCTTATTTAACCCTTTGCACTCGGTGATTATTTTCGTTACAGAAAAAGCCCATAAAGTCGAGGATATTTTTAAAACGGTAAATAAGAAATCGTATGCAAATTAAGACGTGGAATTATTTTACCTCGACATTGCACGCATCGTTTAGTAATTTTAGATTTGACATATTAATTAACATCGATCTTTAGAATATAGTTAAATGGCGACTGAGAGGCGCCTCTCGAGTGCAAAGGGTTAACTTAATTACCCTAAGTATCTTTCGTTTTCTATATGCAAAGTCTAGTATTTATATGCACCCTTGGTATGCCTATGTATTTTGCTATAAGATGGATTTTCTGTATTTAAGATGCAAGTATAGGGGTTGGAAACGGAAAATGAACTGAATCATTGATAAACTAAGAGACTAGACTGATAACTGATCTATGATTGATGAACTCTCGCTACAAATTCCATAAAGAACTGTTCCTAAAATTGCCCTTATTTAACTTAATTACCCTAACTGTCTTTCATTTTCTATACGCAAAGTCTAGTATTTATATGTACTCTTGGTATTGCGGTATATTTTGCTATAAGATGGATTTTCCGTATTTAACCCTTTGCACTCGGAACCATTCTGGACGTTAGGTACTAGCTACTCAACGCCACCTTGTCGTAGAAACGTGCATTTACGAACCCTCATATTATATAGTATAGTTTTGGAACCAAGTGGCGTATTATAATGATATTGAACTTGTATGAATTGGTAGACATCGAGAAATATATATTAGCAAAAAAAGAATCAATATTTTATTTTTTACCATTTTGTACAGTACGATAAACTTTGGAACACGCCCCAATATGCATTGCAGGCTGATTTTTGCACGTTTGACATCCTCCACCAGGTGTTTTCCTGTCAGAACAAACAATACAACCCCATTTTCTTTCTCCCTTATCGAGAATACGTAGTTTATTATTTAATCTATAGTCCATCGTGAGCACACTTCTCACGTTCTCTTCTGACGTAAAACCCGCTGACATTTTTTTTACATATCTTAGTAATTTTACCATATTTTGATTTGATTTCCTGTGCCATTTGAAGAGGAAACTTCAGAGAAACATGCATTCCTCAAAAAGTTGTGCTGGAATAAGTTGATTCCCCGTAATCGCTAATAAACTTTAATGTCCCCTCGGAGGGGACATCCGAGTGATATGCTAGAAATATCCCCTGAGAGGGGACAACGGAGTGCAAAGGGTTAAGATGCAAGTATAGGGGTTGGAAACGGAAAATGAACTGAATCATTGATAAACTAAGAGACTAGACTGATAACTGATCTATGATTGATGAACTCTCGCTAAAAATTCCATAAAGGACTGTTCCTAAAACTGCCCTTGTGCCCTTATTTAACTTAATTACCCTAACTGTCTTTCATTTTTATTTATATGAACCCTTGGTATAGCTATGTATCTTGCTATAGGATGGATTTTCCATATTTAAGATGCAAGTATAGGGGTTGAAAATGGAAATACGAACTGTCCCATACTCCATTGCCCCATACTCTAAGTACCTGACATATATGATAGCCAAGCATCAATGTACCACCATAGTGTTTTTCCTGGGGTACAGGGGTTCGATAATATAATAGTACAGTATTCCCTAATGAGCTGAAACGGTATTTTAAGGCCTTTACATGCTTGGAACCACCACGTGGCACACCATTGGCGCAGGACGTCATCCCGGAAGAGCCAAAGCGACTCCTGCCAATCTAATTCTGGTTGCAACAGGGTCACCATAATCGAATGATCAAGTATATAGTCTTCCTTGGTCCCGTTTCTCCTTGTCCCGTCTGATTTTCTCTCGGCCGCTGAACGGCTTCGAATTTGTCCGGGGGAAGGTGAGTGACAGGAAGACGAAGTCGCGAAGTCCTGGGTAGATCGTATCGGCATGATTGCACGGTGAAACGGGGAAAAATGCGAAGGAAGGTTAAAGAGCGTAGACGAAGTGAAAGCACTGTGAGCAGGACGCTTAGGGGGCGAAAGTTTAATAGCGTGGAGAAGATATATACTGGAAAGAAAGATTCGAGCTACGATGTAGTTACACGGGTATTTCTAACGGATCCATGCACTTGGGGCGTGCAATTACGTTGGGTCAGAGGATAAGGCAAGCGAAACCTGCGTGCTTTAAATTAATTGCGTATTTATCGGTTTCAAATTGCAGCGGGCTTTCTAGCCAATCGTGTTCCCGATTCTTCTATAATAAATATAATAAATTATATTTTTATATGTATAATAAAAATATTTGCAATTTATAATGACGATAAATCATTATATTTTATGTATTTAGTGTCAATTAATATTCGAGAAAATTAATTAATATGTCAGGACAATAGAGAGAGGATCGAAAGGGGTGTCTAGGGACAAAGCGCCATTATTCGTAAAAAAAAAACGCGAGAAACCACCCCGTTTCGCAAATTTCTATTTCATATTCCATTTTTCGGATCCCTCGGCATTTTTTCCCGCAACTCCGTTCTATTCAATCGCGCGAAATAGAGCTTGAAATATCGCTTCTGTATCGAGTCCGACAACGTCCAGGTCGATCCCGGTCCGAAATTCGCCATTGAAACGCATAAAAATTTCACGGATACACGGACACACGCCGATTGTCCGGCCCAGCGCTATGGCATCGGCACGCAGACGATAATCGCGTGATTAACAACTCGTCTCCGTGATCGCGTCGTCTTCTCCATGAAATATCGAGCGGACAATCAACCGTGTCTCGCAACGTGGAAGCCGCGTAATTTCCGGATGAAAGCCGGATCGTACAGGGGGCGTATTAGTGTTTTCAATTCCGCGCGGAATTGCTCGACCCGAGTGCGCCAGATTAATACGCGGCAGCGATTTTTCGCGCGGCTACGACAATGCGTCGCGGTACGCACATTGTCTAAGTGATGTACGAGCGGACAATTCGTGAAACGTCAATCGACGCGCTGGACAATCCACGTCGTCCTGGACAATACTCGGCGTCTGGAGATATTGGGCCCAACCATAAGCGGGGAATTAAAAGCCTATTGTAACGGTGTTAACGAGCGGCGTTTCCTCGATGGACGCCATTGTCGCAGCAACCCGATGCATTTTTATCGGACTGTACGCGAGAGAGAAAGAGAGAGACTTAATTTCCAGCAGGGAGAGAAGGAGAGAATAACGATTCTACATCATGCGAGAAAAATATAATACAGTTTTTGATAACAGAAAATTGTGCACTGTATGGTTTCGATTAACTGCGAAATATTTATAGGCCGGGTCGCGATATAGCGAGGTCGTAGATTAATTTTTAATTAGGAGTTTCGTATTCGATGTTGTCAATATGGTCACTTGCCAAGGCAAACATGAAAGGTATGTTTTTTTTAATCACCTCGTATATGTGCTTAAATAACTCTTATAAGCGTTATTATTTTTTGTTGACAAAAATTTGAGATGACCTCGAAGTATGTCTCGATGGATGAGAAAAAAAATTGCGTCGATAACTATTATGGTTTCTTCGGAAAAAATTAGCGAAGAAGGGCTTCTTTTCGCTAGACCAGAAGACCCCTTGGAACCCTCGACTCGAATGACATCGTATGTCCCTGAACGATATTCGTAAATATCGAAAACGCGATCTATTCCGTGGCTAATCGGGCGTTGAAAAACAATGTCGTCTTATTTACGTCGCAAAATGTCGTCATGCGTGTGAATTAGTGCGCAGTAGACGGAGCATGCGCGGTACCACCTGCGCGATCTAATCTGCGCAGCATACGCAGTTAGGAATCTACGCGTCGGTTTTTATTTCGTACCTTTCAAGTTACTTTCGCATTTATGACTGTCAATCAAACTATAAAAGAGTAAAAGCTGGCGCACTACGCAGCTGCTGAATACAAAATTCAACGAATGCTTTACCACGTCAACCTGTCGCGTAAAAGTCCACATACATCGCGTTAGCTTCGCCGCGAATCGTTACACGTGCAGGCTCGAAACCGAATTCGCGTGGAAACCAAGGATCGTGTGTACACGTTCCAAGCACCGGATATATAAATATTTATATTAATAATTACCTGTCAGTCTACGCGCATAGTCGAAATGCTTTACGGCCGCTCGTTCGGATCGCCGATACAGGTTACGTTCGAGCAGAGAGAAACCGGCCACGAAACAATACAGCTACGTTTGCCCTTGACAAATTCATTTTCACCACTCGAGAATCGCCACGGGCCGAAAGACACAGGCACGTACACGCCCGAAGTTGACCGAACAAACACGAAATTCGACACCGAGCGAAACTCGACGCATCGATAGGTTAGTCGATAAAAAGCTGCTCGATCGTCCTGCAAAACACACGGACGCCGAAAGAATTCATACGGGATCGCGATAGCGCGTAACACGACACATTGTATTTCGATCTCGCATTTACCGATGTAATTAATCTTACGTGAACTCGGAACGCGCGGCGAGCGAGGGAGGCGCAAGGGTGACGCGAGGGAGACGCGAACGAGACAAGGGAACGCGCGGAATTGGGAAACGAAGGCACGCGTAGATGGCACCACGGTATTGGAACGGAGACAGCGGAGTGGACAAGCGGTATCGGGCCCGTGTCTCTGTTTCCGCATCTTTTTTCTCCCTCTCTCACTCGCATCCATTCGTTCTTTCGTCTCTGTCTCGTTAATGAAACCATTAAACACGTCGTCTAAGCGGGACCTCGTTTCTCAGGCGATCTCATTTTCATCTCGAGCCCCGGAGAAACTTGTCCCCGGACTCGGCCCCGCTTTTTCGCGAGTCTGAAAGCTATCGTGCCGGAGAAACGGTTTATCGTTGAAACGGCGTCGGCGATTTAAGTCGCGTCCCGGGGAAAATTGTATTATCCGAGTCAGCTGCGCGAAAATTGCACTGTAAATTCGGCCGGATAAAGAAAAACAATTAAGAGTAGAATGGGGCCACGGAAAGAAGTATCCGGACTGTCTGTTTGCCATTAAATCCAGTCCACTCGTTCTCCTCGAAAAATACCCTTCCCAGGACTTTGCTTCGTAAACGTTCGACCGTAACGAAGAATCGTTGTTAAAAGATTCCTAACCTCTCGAAACCTACTCCCGCTTATCGTTCGAGTGTCGGGACGACATTTTGACTTAGAAATAATTCGCGCATTCTCAGGGGCGTATGATCTTCGGCGACCATTGGCGTCGATATTATCATTATTATTTAACTATTTCCGAATTTCACGAGAAAAATTACAGAAACCGTTTACATTTAAATAAAAATAATCCCTACGAATATTATAAACTGTACATAAATATATACTGGGTGTTCGAAAATTCACGGAAGAAGTAATTTTGATAGAAAACGCAGGATTTTAATTAAACATTTTAAATATTGCTCAACAATGAAGATACGTTGCTCTTTTTTTGTCATTGGCAACACTTTACCGTACAAATGGCGCGAAATTCAAATTTTGAGATGCTTTATATATCGTAATTTCATTTATAAATTAATATTGTACAATTACGTTACTTTTTAAGTGGTGTTTTAAACAAAATGGCGACGTGTGTCCATAGAGATAAATACACAGGAAATGTTTGTAAACCTAGTATTAAATCAACATTAATATTAATAAAATTTTAGATATCGTCTTTGCTATCTATATTAAGATCCAGACGATCTTTCATTTCGAATATCACCCATCGCCCCAAATATTTCAATTCCATAATCCCGAATTCAATTACTCCAACCCGATTTATCCCGAACTATGAAAAATGTCTGCCGATATAGATCGCGAGAGGAAGGAAACGAAGAAACGTACAAAACGGACGTACTGTCGTTACGAACCGACTCTCCTATCCAAATTCCTTCCCCCGACCCACATGACCGAATATCAAAGTCGCATAAACCAATTCCGCGGGTGTCGGTAAAAATAGGTGCAAGATCGGCAGATCTATAGAAGCAAATCCATTCCGCGATCGAGTTATGTATAAAATTGGTCCAACGTTCGACATTTCACTCGCGACTTTACCCCAGCCACGTCGGAAAGCACGCGGAGACTCGAGTGACACAGAAAAGGATCCCAGAAATGCCTGGGATCGATCGATCGCGGAGTGTGCACGAGGTCGGAATTGACTCCGTCACCGACGATCGAGGAGGTTGCAGAGGACCACGGGACTCGGGGAAATTAATAGATCAGGCCAGGTGCGAAGCCATCGAGAACGTGGCGTGTGAACGCGGCATAAGCTCTTTCTCGTGTTGAAAAAGGAGGCGAATGGTGCCGCTCGTGAGGAAAATATTTCCCAAGATCGAACGATCGAGTCGTAGGACTTGTTCGGCTGGGAGAATCCAGCTCCGCGGGTGTTTCGGTTTTCGACTGCCACGATGCCGGTTTCAATGGTGTCTTTTCATAGAACAGAGTGGCAATGGCGGAACAGTAGTTGGAGAAACAGGGAAATTGGACGCTCCGATGGGTTTCCTGTGCTGCCTTTCGCGACGCGTGTTGGAACGGTAACAGTGGAAGGTAATTAGGAAGTTTAGGGTGAATAAAATTTGAAGTGGAGTAATGGCAGGAGTTGGAATGGCTGTGGTATCTCCTGATATGCCGCGAATGTTCCTCTGTACTTCGTCCTGAACTAAGCATCCGTTGTAACAGCTGATGAGCTACCACTGTGCATGAGTTAGGTATCCAAAATTCTACCTAACTATGGTTGAATTTATTACAGCCTTTGGACACTTGTACTTTCGCGTGTAAATTATACGTATGAAAGTAAAATAGGAAAGGGAACGGAGATAATGGCGAGTACGAGAACGGATGAACCCTTCGAGACGTAGCCTAGCCAACGTGCGAGTTTGGAGCGTTGATCAGGTGGCCGGGACATTCCACTGGTTCTTGGCAACGATTCCGCGGGACTCACGTGTCCGGCAGGTCTTTGCCACAGCCGCGAATTCATTCATCGTCACACACCATTGTTAACTACCGGCACACGTACCAATTATAACTGGCAAACGGCCGAGTTCATTGTTCTGGGGCTAGCCTGCGCTAGGCGAGCACACTCCAGACCGCGACACCGCGGTCGATTCCCGATGCTCGTCACGTCTGCTTGCGAATCATCGAATTGCACGCGAATGCCGCGACGCGTCGGAATTTCTTCCGACGATTACGTCGGGAATCATTATAACGAGCAAAGTTCACGGGACAAACGGCGGCCGTGTATGAACGATACCGGGGAACGGGTAAATGGCAGCGATCCAAGTTGGATGCAGCTCTTGAGCTCCCATCAACCAAGATTCGAGAACTCTTCGTGATCGCGGAGGTCTGTTCATTCTCTCCACTCGTTCTGAGAGATCGGAAGCTCGAGTCAAGGAGACAATGCTTTTCATCCTCGTGGCTGACTACGTTGACACTCCCTAGATCACGGGCAGTGACTACTGTTAGCCAAAACGGTGTCAAAGATCATTGGCAGACGGTAGCGAGACAGAGTGAGATAGGGTATGGCAATATTGTCAGAGTCTTTGAAGTTATTAACACTTTACCTACTGATAGCGATTCAACATCATACTCACGTATGAACGTATCTTACTGGCCCTATTAGGCCGCAGATCCTGCTTGACACCTCAGTTGTACCCCGATATTATCGCTAAACCTAGCACGGTCAAATAACCGGTGAATGGGAAAGAAGTAGAAGTAGAAGAACGAGATATACTGAGGAAATGACTATACCTATACTGGAAGAAAGATCTCAAAACGAGTAATTATGATGATAACGTTGAACGCGGAATTTTTAATGCAAGTTTAGTAGATGAGAAGACTGCAGGAAAGTTATGGAAGCTTAAAGGCTTTGGACAGTTCTTTAACACTTTGTTAATTAACAAATAATGACATCTGTTGTTATTTCGTCGGTATAACGTTTTCCGTGGATACTCATCTGCCCTCACCATAGTCCAGGACGACAGGACACGGTCCTTGCCGATGTTCACTCAAACTTGTCTTACAAGTAAATGATGACTTAGACCATAGGTTTAGTAAGTTTAGTGTTAAATAATAATTATTGTTTGCCATGGCATTGATGATTAATAGGCTGTCAATGGGTAAGAACCGGGGACAGAAACCGAATAATAGGCTATAGGTCAGTAAAGTGTCAAGAAACAGAAAATTAATGCCAATAAGGCTATGCAGATGCTGACATGTCCTATGTCACTCAGTCTCTTTAGGAATCCTTGACGATCTTCGTCACCTTTCAGCTAATAGTGATCATTGCCTGTCATCAAGGGAGTGTTAGGCAAGTCAGCCATGAGGATGTCAGCACGTTGTGCCACCTCTTCTCGAGCGCATAATACCCCCGCAAAAGCAAAGATCGGACTAAACAGCGAAATTCCGACTGTCGGAACAGTGAATCCTGACAAAGGTATTTACGACCGCAAAAATTTCGATCGGTAAATCGCGATGGCAGGCCGGAGCGCGTAAACAGGGGTCGGGACACGGCGTGAAGTGGCGTGAACTGAACGGAAGATGCTCGTGTTGGAAATTAAACACGTGTAGTAGACGTGAACAGGACACGGGCGAGCAATCGATAAACTTGACGCCATTTTGATGAAGCGTTAAGCCAACACGCAGCTACAAGCGCAGCCACGACACAGATAGCGGATCCCTGGATATATCTGGCCTGCTGCTAATCAACGCTTTATTGGCTATAGCCAATTAACGGCTGCAATTGGCACGCGAACAAAGCGAGCACGTTCCAATAGGTCGACCGAGGCTTTCCGTTACGCGTGGGTCCTCGCGAACCCTGCCATGGCGATTGTCCGACCCTGAGTATTACCCAATGCCGTGCTAAACAATTCGATTATCTGAACAGTCGTGTTCGCAGATCGACGGATTGTTCCTCGGCATCGCCAGCCAGACCGCCTCTGAAAGCCGTCATTAGCTCTTTCATCCGCTATAGCGCCGCCATTGCGAATAACGTCACCCTGGTACTTCTCTATTTTCATAACCAACCTGCTCTCCGCCCGTTCCATTCAGCCAGATTCAGTTCTCACTATCGAATAACTACTTCGGGCAAAATTGAAGCTTCCCAAAGAGAGATCTACGGACGCAAATGGAATAGGACAAATTTTCCAGGGTGAATTAAAGACGAATTATTAGCTAAGCGTCGCGGAGGTATTTATATCTTTACTTAGTCCTCAGCCAGGTACAATACTGGAAAGGGTTAATAACGTAGGATACCAAAAGAAATCGCGAATCGGCTATTGTCAAGAAAAACAAATTGTAAACCGATCGATATCTTCTACAAGCAAATCGAAAAGTTATTTTATATAACAAAATTAAGTTGCGTGACTCCTCTAAGGCGAGATGAAGCGTAGGTTAACCCCTTGGCTACTGTGGGCGCATATACGCGTTCAGAAATTTTGCTTTTGTGACACGGAAGGCGCATATAAGCGCTCAACACAGTTTGCTTTTCTGACACAGAGGGCGCACTTTTACCCAAAATTTTGCCGTTCTCGGCGGACATTGTAAATGAATTCCTATCCGTGTGGTAGGACCGATGCGTTTCAAAGTCTGTCGTAGTCAAAGGGTTAAGGAAAGCATAAAAGCGTGGTCCTTGACAAGCAAATCAGAGTCCTTTGAAATGTGTTGTGACCAGCACAAGCGTGAGTCGCTTGGTGTTGGAAAGAGAGTTTTAAAAGAGTGCGTCTTTGTGTATTTTCGTTATCTTGGTGTTCTTTCCCTAAGTTAAATCAGTTTACGAGTTTTGAGTTTGTGTTAGTGTGTTCTTGTTTTTTCGTGAATTTTCAGTGTCTCAAGACCAGTTTCGCCATCCTAGATAATTAATTAAAGCTTCATCGATATCAGCTTTTGTAACTTGTTCCAGCATATTATAAGCTATGTAAAACAGTTTTAAATTTTGAAAAATGTGCTTTATTTAGCTTTACGATATAAGGTCTTTTTAACATGGTCTTTTAGTGTACAGGATTATGGTCAATGACGGTGACATTTTGGTGACATTGAAAAATCTATAAGGAATAGAAACTACAATATATTCTATAGGCTTTGATGTTGGAACATTCCAATATTTTCAAAAACTAACAAAATGGCAGCTATTTGTAGTTGGTCTATCGAATTTCCATGAAAAGCTTCTACGTTTTTTGTTAATATCTTTCGAAATTGTTAACAATTTTTAAAAAATCTAGGGTCAATATCTAATAAATGTTATAACGAAGATATATGCAAAATTTCATGATAATTCGTCGATTAGATCTCGAGATATCTTGCACACGGATTCCCGCGACTTTTGGAACACCCTGTATATAACATCGACTCTAAACTTTTCTGACATCACGACCTATGAAATCGGTTCCATGCTGATAGACTGTCACGTCAAATCGTTGTACACGTGTCGATGCGTTACTACATGCAAGAACCTGTATCGATTTTGACTTTCTCGCATCCGAAAATATTTTATTTTAAAGGCTATAAAGGTAATGTAAGATACCATTTCGGAAAGAAATCGCGAATCGGCCATTACCAAAAGAAACAAATTATAAACCGATCAATATTTCCTAGAAGCAAATGGAAAAATTATTTTGGGTAACAAAATTAAATTACGTGCTTCCTACGAGAGATGAAGCGCATGAAAGCACGATCCTTGACGACCAAAACAGAGTCCTTAGAAATCAATTGGAAAGAGACTTAAATTAGAATGTGTCTTTATGTGTTTTCGTTTCGTTATCTCTGTGTTCTTTTCCAAAATTAAATTACTTTCATGAGTTTTGAGTTTGCGTTATTCTGTTCTGATTATTTGATCAATTTTTGGTGTCTCAAAACCAGTTTTCGCCATCCTACGATAATATTATAGTAGTATAGTATATTACTCCCAAGTCTTCGAAGCACTATTTAACTAAAAAAATCGATATTTTCAAAATTTCAATGCACCCTTAAATCTATGGAGATGCAGAGGTGGAATTTCCCAGAGGCATTCCGGGTATCGATACTTTTTACCGACAGATAACAGGGAACTCTCGCAGGGCCATTAAAAAGCAGGCTATCCCTGTGACCACGCGAATAAGCATCGGTAAATAGCGAGTCTGCGTATAGGAACGCCGCCATGGAAATATAATATTTATTTTCCCGGAGTGCTTTGTCGCGTTCGAACTCGCGGGAATACCGACGATTTTCGACGCTAAGGGACCCACGATTATGACAGAGAAAATTATGCGAATAATAAATGCGAATAATTATACATTCCCATAGTTAGCACGGAGAGCCTAAAGAAATCGATGGCCGATTTTGCGCGATTCCCGCGAGGACAGGACGTGCAAGGATCCGTGGAATATTTCTCTCGCGTGCTGGGGAGAGCGGGATTGGGTGGAAATAACGAGATACTCCCGCGATATAAAGTGGACGTATGAAATTCTGCAGTGGCGACGCCGGGGGCCATAGTCGTCGACGTCGTCGTCGTGGAGAACACGGAGGCCGATATTTTCTTTTTAAGCCTGACGGAATTACGAGATCCTTTGGACGCGGGGTGTGCATAGAAAAGCATTAAATAAAGCCAGCCTCCATAAGGCCTCTGAATATTTGACGAGTAAGTAGATTGATCCCACTGCTCTGACCTCGGTCAAATATTCACGAACCACGGTCCACTCAAGAAGGAGAATTTTCCTCGCGACAAATGAGAAAACACGCGTCTGCAGAGAGATTAGAGGAAACTATGCAGTCGTTTGTATGCCATTACAAACGACCAAACAAACGAACATTCGTTTGTCTGGAGCCGCTGCGAATGATCGATCGCGAGAGCTCGATTGCTTCGTTGTCTCTGTCTCGATAAAATATTCCTCCGAGAACTCTCTCCAGCTTCACGAAATTTATACACACGCGCGAATCATGGTTACAAATACTCCGCGAAATCTGCGACGAAGGGAGAGGCTCGGAGATATTAATGGCGCCGAGCGAGGAGGCGCAGGCCGCGAGACATGTCTCGCAGGACCCGGTGCCAAAGGTGCACGCAAGAAAATTCATCGGGATGATTAAGCGCGGTGAAAGTCGTGTCATTTATATCACTCGGTTCCAAAGGATCTTCCCCTTTCGAGTAACCCTTTCTTCGCGAGCGAGTGGAAGAAGCGAGAGGCGAGAGGGGGAGAGGCTGTCTGAAGGACGAGGTGAAAAGTAGAGAAAACGGGGTCGAGCTTCGACCGTGTGGAGAAATGGAAGCGGTCAGACTAACCTCTTCTTGGGAAAACTGCAACCCCCGGACCGGCCCTCACGGCTGCCGTAAACAATGAAAGCTCAAGTGTCCGGCTAGCCTAGAGGGGCTTCTCGAGAGGAGCAGCGCCGGGACTTCCGGTTGCCCGCTGGAAAATAAATTTACAGCTAAGCTCTGTGCACGTCCGCAAGCCTCGCTCGGTCTCCGGGATGCTCGGGGATGGCCAGCCTGGAACCGACGCCGAAACACCGCTGTGGTATAAGAGGGTGAGGAAGATACGATCGTCGTTTGTCACCCCGGCGGAACGGTCGGTGGAAAGATTAAGAAAGAAATTCCACTCGAGTGAATTGCTCCTGGAGTTCCGAACAGACGAATTATTTACCCTAACGGAATCCACGACGTGCGAAAAATCGAACGAGCCTAAATGAAGCGTAGGTGTAGAGTCAGTGGAAGGATTTGTATTGACATTTTGCAGGTTTGGGCCCACAATTTGGGCATGTCGCGGAAAACGAATGGGGTGAAAGTCTCTATTCCTCTGCAGCCAGCAGTCCGGGATACGGGGACCGTGGGCAGTCGGATAGGGGCACAGCTACTTGACAGGCCACAGTCGGAGGACAACGTAAATCACATAGTGACAGTAAGACACTATAAATTTTGGTCTAGCGTAAAATTTGTTATCGTCGATCGGCCTACTTCCATATGCATATCGCGGGGGCACCAGTCACGTTCGAGAATGGAAACCCCACCGTGGGGGTTTTAGTGATTACAAATCGTTCCCTCTCCCAGGGGGCGAAGTATCTTTCGAATATTTTCCCTACGTAAAAAAGGAAACGAAAAATTGAGGTTAGGAAAGGGTTTGGGTTGACATTTTGCGGATTTGGGCCCACAGTTCGGGCATGCCGTGGGACCCCGGTCGCGTTCGCGAAAATTCCCGGTGCTGCCCCATCGTGAGGGTTTTAGTGAACACAAATCTCACATAACCTCGTTCCCGCCCTCATTTCGAAGATTTCCCCACGTAAAAGGAAGAAGAAGGGTTAGGAAAGGGTTGTTCCCGACAGCGAAACTCTCGCCGATGTCCGAGAACCCTGGTGTAATTACCTGACCACGGGAAGGGCGAATAATATCGCCAGGGATAAAGTAGCTTCCGTCAGAAGGCGTGGAAAGCATCCAACGGACCCCTTTGTGATCTCTCTAATGACGACCCTTATCACCCTCATAAACAGGGATTTACCTTCACATATTTCTAACGCTTTCTCCCGTTCCATTCTCACCCTTCCGGCATATATTCGCTCTTAGAGGCTGACGAGGGTGAAGAGGACGTTCTTCCTCTTCTTCGCGGAAGCTTTCTTCCCTCGCTCCCCCTCGTCCCTCTTTTCTTCCATTCGCTTTGAAACGCCGCCATTAGCCGGGAGAGCAGCGGTGAATCGGGGCAACGCGCGGTCACGAGTACCTAAATCATCCGCACGCTTGTTACGGAGGAAAAGAGGAGCGAAATGGAGCAATCGTTGTTTCGAGGAACGCGTCCGGGGCTGGTCCCGTGGCCGGTCCGCGCGCGCGGATCGAGCGGATTTTATCGTCGCCGCGGACAAAAGGAAAATACAGTGACCACTTTAGCCGCTAATGGACTGCCGATTAATTAAACACGGTCTGGCGAGCCTCCAAGCGTTCAGCGTTGTTTACCGTACGAACGGATCGGTAAATCCCCGTTCTGCGCGCGCTATTATGGCACATGTATCGCGAACGCGAACGTGATACACGGCGCCGATAAATCCGGCACATATTCCATAGATTCCGAGTAATGGAAAAAGTTCCCGTCATCCGACCCTGCCGTAAGGATCTGCTTCCCCTGACATAATCGTTCTCCAGCCGTCACCAGTTTGCTATAGTCTCCTCGCGGATTCCGTCATCCGCGAGCTTCCGTCCGATTTTACTCGTATTTATCGCGGCGTTTAGGTGATTATTAAATTCGAAGTCCCTGCAGGATGCAGAGAGCGTCGCTCTTTCAGACGGAATTTCCCGATGGGCTGAGCGATCAAGCTGAATCGAGCTTGCTTCCGCGAGGAATCTAGCAATCTCGAAGCTTTTACGCGTCTTCGTTCTCATCGATGGCATTATTTCGGGTGTCGATACAGTGTGGAAAAATAAGGTGGTGTAAATTTTATGGGATCATCGAATTCGAAGTCTGAGGGTTGTTGTCATTCTATTTAATTCGTTCGCACATTTTCCTGTATTGCTTCATATTTAACACTAGATGCACGAAACCCGTCAATTTGACGGACGGGTTGCACCAATTATACGATGGTAACTGATCTAGGTTAACTTATATTCTTTGGATTAATCTATTCACTGATCACTAAATTCTGTAGCAATTACACTTAACACTAGATGCACGAAACCCGTCAATTTGACGGACGGGTTGCACCAATTATACGATGGTAACAGATCTAGTTAACTTATATTCTTTGGATTAATCTATTCACTGATCACTAAATTCTGTAGCAATTACAGAATGACCATTGGATAGGTCAATTATCGCAGGAGATATTAACAATGGACAATACAATACCGAGTATAGCCATTTTCTCAGAGTACTATAGCCACAGGACTAGGCTACTCACTGGTAGAGACTGTTAATATTGTAATTGTTTTTAAATTAAACTAATCGTTAAGAAAAGAAAAGACACGTGGTTTCCTTTGCCTGTAAATTTGACAGGTGTCCGTAAAAATAGGTATATAGATAACGTCCGGAAACCTAGTGTTAACTATCAGGTCTGAGGATTCTGTGAACTGTAAGATCGACTGACACTGTGATATTATTATAATAAGTATATGCAGTAATTTTAGCCTTTATGGTACACTTGGGATACTATTCGATTGGCAAATATGGAGAATAAGAGGTGCCATTTTATTCTAAAATATATATTTATTACGAGCTAAGTGAGAGTAGCAGTGAAGTATAAACTAAGAGACTAGACTGATGACTGATCTATGATTATGCAACGACCGATACTCTCAGATTAATTCATGCTAACAATTCCGTAGAGACACTGTCCCTAAGACTGCTCTTGCACCCTTATTTAACACGTTGAGTGCTCAGCCCGTTCCGTTCAGGCCCAGACTTGGACGTCAAGTTAGCCACCACCGGCGGATGAAGTGTTCATAAAGCTTGGAGATACTGTACCAATTGTTATAACAGGAATTTATTAACAGTAGGTCCAAAGATGGTTTTAGCCACCACCGGCGGATGAAGTGTTCATAAAGCTTGGAGATACTGTACCAATTGTTATAACAAGAATTTAACAGTAGGTCCAAAGATGGCGAAGAATTTAACACCAAAGTTAGCACCTTTTGGTCCTATTCTGGGCCGGGCCGTACGAACCGACGCTAGACTTTTCGTTCAGGCCCAGAAAGGCCCACATGACGGCTAACTATAACGTGAATGGGATGGCAAGTATAACTGGCATAGCGTTTAATGTGTTAAAAAATTATCTTTCCGGAGTTTTATTTTTATCTTTTAACCTAAGTATGTAGGACTGGTCATGTCGAGACTTCGATTTGGGAAATTTTTACCTTCCCCCATTCGAGAATTTAAGAATTAAATATTCGAGGTTTAGAATTACTTGCACTCACTCTAACACCATTCTACATCTAGAGAGAGTCATGGAAGTATTTGTCAGCTCTCCTCTCAGGAACCAATTTTCGAGATATTGATCGTGTTAGGTGAATTTTATTCGAAAAGAAAATTTCGAGATATTCGCGAACGGACTCCATCTTCGGTGCATCTCGTTACGAGAATTCTGAAACTTCCGAAGACCACCGGAAGGATGGTCAAGATATTCGCGTGTCCCTCTGTATCTCTTTCAGCCAGACAGAGAACTCGGGACCGCCAATTTTCCCCGAGTCACTGCACCAACACTCAACTCGCGTAAACAGCGAACCACGAGATTACAAAGGGTGGCTGGAAGACTGATTTGCACGAAGGAGCATCGCCAGAGCTCTCAAAGTTGCCTTTATTTACCGTACACGCGCGTGCAACGCTGATCCGCAAGAGCTTGTACGTATTTACGGACGGCTGTCTCTACTATCGTCGACGTCCATATTTCAACCCCGGCTGAATGTCTCCCAGGAGTACATCTCCGTGGCTACGAACGCGTCTTCGAAGTTCGCCGGGAGTCCGCCGCCATCTTGGAGGGAGCTCGTGCGCGAAGATGGCGGCGCTCTGCACCGTCTGAGAACCATAGGTCTTTCTTGTTCTCATATCGACGATTGTCGAAGGATGACATAGTGTTATAGCAACCACTATTCTCATCCTTGCCTCTAGATAGATTGAAGAAGGCTTTAGGATTCTCTCAAGTGCCTTAAACTCTCCGATTCTTATATATAAAAATTCCAAACCTTCCCAAAGTATCCCTGTCTAAGGCAAGGGCCTGCCAGGTAGCATAACCGATTAGTCCACTAGTATTTAGGATCTAGGACGAAATACATCTGCCATCTTTTCCTTTCGTCACATCCAGTATGGAAGTTAGGGTCTGCCAGGTAGCCTATTCGACGAGTCCACTAGTATTTAGGCCCCAAAACGAAAGTATCCCTTCTTTTCCTTTCGTCGTATCCAGCAGTTATCTGATGGGAGCACGCAACACCATAGAGCTTATTGCATTCCGTGTCTAAAGGTACCAAGTTGCAATAGGGATTGTCTGATTCCACGTCTAAAATAGGATCAAGTAAAGATCAAACGTGCCCACTAGCTAACTACCACCTACCACTGTGCTGACACTTTTTGACACAGGATAGAAGGAGCACAGCTTGGCACTGGGAACAGTTAAACAAGGCTTGAATGCATGACAAAACGCGAAGAAAGAGGAAAATTGGGAAGCATTTCGTCCATGCCTAGTGGACTCGTCAGTAAGGCTACCTAGCAAACCCGTGTCTTAGATATGGTATCAGTGACAGGTGAAGAAATCCTATTTGTTGGAAGTAGAGGGCTCATTGAGAACCTTCCAATCTCTCTGCTATCGAGTAGAATATGTTCGCCGCGCGAAGATGGCGCAGCAGTCGACGCAGTGCACCCTGATACACGAGGACAACCCTAGATCAGGCGGATGCTCGCCTCGGGGCGAGACAGTCGCACGGAATAATTATTCGGCGAATTTGCATGCTGATTTTGAGGTCACGTTTACTCGAACAGCGACGAGCCTGTACTCCGATGGACAAACGAACCGTTCACGAGAGTATTATCGATGTGGATGCTCCCTGAGCGCGTAAACCAGGATTGCGGTCGACAAGGAGAAGAAACTTGGGTCGGTTTGAGTTTGAATTGCACGGTTCGCGATCGAGAGGGATGTTATTGGGGTATTATTCGAAGCTATTCGATATCGGCACGGTTGTACGAGGAGATTTCGAGATTACGAGATTTCGGGGAGTGTCAATGGTGCGGATGTCTAGTGAATGGGCAAATCGCATTTCGGGGATCTCTTTTCCATTACTGAATATAAAGCGGATTTAATCGCGGACGCGCGGGCAAATGGGACGGGCGTGGGAGATGTAAACAAAAATTAAATACGATTAAGGTAACGGTGCAATCGATTTATTCGCACGCGGCAATCTGTTTTGTATCTCTTTACAAGATACGTTATAGAGTAATTTGCTCTTGGCGGATTCGACTAGTGTCGAATATTAATTCCTAATATTAAACTGCGCAAATTAGTATGGAATAAAAGGTACAAAATATCTTGACTACTTGCTCTCTAATTGTTAGATAGGTCAGGAATAAAATCCTGAAACTGTCCATTCGTATAGACTTCGTAATATCCAAATGATTGTCATCCCGCATCTGATAGTTAGGAGGAAACAGCAGTGTCGAATATTAATCCCTAATATTAAACTCAGTAAATTAGTATGGAATAAAAGGTACAGAATATTTTGACTACTTGCTCTCTAATTGTTAGACAAGTCAGGAATAAAATCCAGAAACTGACCATTCACATAGTCTTCGCAATACCTAAATAATGATCATCACGCTTCATTTAATACTTTAGGGTACAGCATACGATATACAAAGCACCAAGGTACAGCTACAAATTTTTGTACAGGTGGAAGGACTCCTAGAAATGTCAGTGTCACCTCTATTTTGCGAAATGACATGCTATACTTATAATTCCTAATAAAATAGCAGCACTATGCTTACAATTGATCCCAATAATCTGTGTCGATATCATTCTCACCCTCGTCACTAGATAGATTCCAGGTTCAAGAAAAGTAAACCCTCAGTAAACTCTCGCATTCCATATACAGAATTTCTAAATTTTCCCAGTGTGTCTAAGTCTGAAGCAGGGCCTGCTGGGTAGCCTTATTAGCGAGTCCACTGTCAGACCCAGGACGAGACGTATCCCTTCCTATTCTTTTCGACACTTTAGGCACTATCGCAACACAGAGGATACTTGCTGCTCCAACAAACTTCAGCAATCATTGAAAAGGGGCCCTAATAACCTATAATTAAACAGAAATCGATAATCCCAATAAATCCTAGCTATTTGTATCATATCTCAAAATCCTCATTATCCCAGGACCATGAGTCCAATGCAAAATCCACATCCCTAATCGAAAGAGTCCCGAATTTATCGAATCGAATGGACAGGACACGTGACGAACCTTCGAATCGCCACAATTAGCCTCACCCCTCACCCTCCATCAACGCATGGAGAGTCGAACCGCGGAAATGAGCACATGCAAAGGGCAATGGCCCATCCCGAACCATCGGTGGGGCATTTAAAACGAGCCCAAAACACGATCGCGGTGCTGCTTTATCGCGTAATCGTGGGATTCTGGCCGCGGCGTCATCTCTGGCAATTAGATCAGCAGCAATAACGAATGTGACGATCGCGAGGCCGGCTGCTCGCCGCGATCGTCGATCGCGCTTCTGAAAATCGAATTCGCCCGGCCTCGACGCCGATAATTGGCCGGAAATCGAGGAAGAAAATGAATCGGGCCGCGTAAACGCGTCTACGGTGTACCGTTTTCGATTTCGGCAGAAATTCGATGGCCGTGGTTGCGAATCCGCGTTCGGGACGGCTTATCTGAATTACGCGGCACTATGTTTCCGAATTTCGCTGCATTTTCCCCGGGAATGTGCGAAACTGGAGACGAAGAAGATGTCCCCGTTCGCTATTCTCTTCCATCTTTGGTGTTCGTTCATCGAACGCTTCGTGGTTCTGGGATTTATGACGCAGCGTCATTGATTTCTCGAGTGAACTGGCCGATTAATTCATCCTGAATCGAGGATCGCGCGAAGCTTCGAAGCAAAATTTCGCGGTAGATAGCTTTCGCGAAAGAAAGCCAACACGATGTCGATACATGTATCGAGGAAGAGGGCGCAGTTGAGTTACGAATAATTAATACGGACAAGAGAGATAGCCGTAAAAATTGATGGAATAGGAAGATTCGGAATAAATTAGACTACTCGATATCTACTCGATATCTCGGCATCTCTACTTTGACGTTGGAAACCACCCTTTACCTCAATACATGTGTCGACTTCGCATATTTTCTTAGCAAATCGATAATTTATCATTAACCGATCGATCAAGAGTGTCAAGATTTATCCTAATTAGCTCGATTTTTCTAATCCCTCGATATGACGAGGTCCGGAATGATCAAAAGTCGCGAATAAGGTAACTTTTTCCCTATTCGATGGAACCGAAAGCAATAACGATGTGTACGATCCTGTGAGAAAATATGATCCCCAGATATACCGCTGTTCGATGGTTTAATTTAGAGGCCGGCTATGCGGGGTCCACGCCCCGCGAGAAGAGAGGAACATTTGCACGTATACAGGACGTGAGTTGGCAGCACTGGCGCAAATACACGAGCGTCAACCGAATATTGCAGAATTCGGGGGCGAGGGAATACGGTAACATTATGGCTGCCGGCGAAACGACTGGAAGGTGTCCCCAGAAACCGATCGCGCTCAACTTTCCCGAATGGCGCAGTCCCGGCACGCGGAATGAGATTTAATCTGCATTATCGGACCCATAACTTCGCTCATGCTCGTGCTGCGGAACGTTCCTCTGCATTGATTGCGACTGGTGTAATATTAAAAAACTTCCGACGCGTCGAGGCATCCGGCCATGTTCGCCGAGTTAACCCGATCGCATATTAGGGTTGTTAAACATAAAGAGAGATTATTTACTATAACCGCCTCATGGGTGTTTGGAAATAATTTGTCGTAAAATTGAAAGAAAATTTTGGGTATAATAACTCTCTTTCCATTTGCCATTTTTGCTCCTCAGTTTAAATTATTATAATAGTTTATATTACACGGTTTACTGCTGCTTTTGGAAAATACAGAATAATTATGTGAGACCTGTTGTTTGGGAGATACTTGATATTTTCAATTGTTTCTTATGGGAGAAAATGTTTCCAACACTCGTAGTTCGTGTTTGAACTATGTATCTTGTTTCACTCGATAACGAATAACTTGCATTTCGAAGATTCTTTCGAAGTAGTAGAATCGAATTTCGTGCAACAAACGATTTACAAATAATGCGATGTAGCAGAGTTATAGCCCGTATAACAAATACTCGATAAATATCTGCAAATAGCACACTGCGATCAATTACACGTTTGTCTGGATAAAATTCAACGTTAATTCGGGAAATTAATAACAGTCAGACCAAATTGTTATTATTATATCTTGTTAATCTTAATATAAAATCGCGAATTTTTCCACTAAGAAGTAGCAAGTAGTATATTGTGTTCACCTAAATTTCTGTCTGAATAAAATTCACTGTTAATTAGTAAAAATAAGATAAGAATATTTTCAAATAACAGTGAGATCAAATTTTTATGTTAATCCTGAAATTAAATTACGAATTCTTGTATAAACAATTAGTAAATAGTACACTAGTATAGTCACCTACATTTCTGTTTGAATGAAATTCAATCTTAATTTATCAAATTAATATTAGAATATTTACAATCACAGGCAGACAGAATTTTTACCATTACCTATTATTAATCCTTACATTAGATCATGAATTCATCAAATGAATAGTAGAATATTTTCAATAACAGTCAGAAAAAATTCTGTCTTTAATTATTATTACCCCTTATTAACCATCATATTAAATAACGAAATTTTCTACCAATAAGTAGCAAGTAGTACACTGTGTTCACCTAAACTTCTGTCTAAATAAAATTCACCCTCAATTTGTCAAATTAATAGCAAAATGTTTCCAATAGTAGTGAGACCAAATTTTTGCTTCAACTATTACACGAGTACTATTATATCCCGAAATTTTCTACCAACAATTAGGAAGTAGTACACTGTGTTCACCTAAACTTCTGCTCGAATAAAATTCACCCCCAATTCATCAAATGAATAGTAGAATATTTTCAATAACAGTCAGAAAAAATTCTGTCTTTAATTATTATTACCCCTTATTAACCATCATATTAAATAACGAAATTTTCTACCAATAAGTAGCAAGTAGTACACTGTGTTCACCCAAACTTCTGTCTAAATAAAATTCACCCTCAATTTGTCAAATTAATAGCAAAATGTTTGCAATAGTAGTGAGACCAAATTTTTGCTTCAACTATTACACGAGTACTATTATATCCCGAAATTTTCTACCAACAATTAGGAAGTAGTACACTGTGTTCACCTAAACTTCTGCTCGAATAAAATTCACCCTCAATTCGTCAAGCTAACAGCAAAATGTTTGCAATAACAGTGAGACCAACTTTTTGCTTCAACTATAGTTATTACCCATTATACGAGTACTATTACACGGGGAATTTTTCCACGTCGAAGAAACAGCCCACGACGTTAGAAAACACATATTCCCCAGCAAGATGGCAGTTACAAAGTCGCGACGCCAGCACCGGTTGGCCGACTTTTCCCTCCCTGCCCGTTTTATTATTTCGTTTTTATGGTCCCGCAGGCAGGATCGCGACGAGCGACGTAAAGTTCGTCTCCATGGCGGGGACATCGGAAAGGAGTTCGCGAGACGTTAGATATACTCGTGCTGCACGCTTGGGAAGGACGACGATTTATCATCCGTCGTCGCGGACGCGGATCCGGACGGAAAAACGTATTCTCTTACTGCCGCTCCTGCGTTTCCTTCTGCCAGTGCCGGGGCAACGGGAAACGGGCCACCAGGATCGATCCATCCGTCGCGTGGGACGAATTACCTGCCAACGCTCCACCGAAACAGATATCCGCCTGTGAAAAAGAAACATTTCAACCGTCCCGCGTCGACGTTCTTAAGCGTTCCGCTCGTACGTGCCCACCTGCTGCTCGATACTCCCAGAGTTCGATCGGCACGAGCTCGTCCGCACGTGTCGCACTCGAATTTCCCATCGTGCATTCCATTAAATTCCGCAGTCCTTTGCTTCCTGCTCTTCCTCTGCGTGTTAACGAAGCTTCCACTACCTTTTCCTTCCTTTTTTCCTACTTCCGTTCATTTTTACACTGGACTCTCAGTGGCCCAGGGTTCTATGCTAATTCCCCTAGTTTCTATACCGGTTTCATTTTGGTTTTCGTATAAATTTTATGTACAGTAGCTCTCTTCTTTCAAAAGAATTTTCGAATATATAAATTTCAATTTTGTCGCAAGTTTCCGCGCACGTGATGTATTACGACTTACACGCACGGTAATTCTTTCCAATTTTTAATTTAGTTTTCTGTTTAAAATTGTTATTTAAAATGGCAGAGATCGAAGTGTGATTTTCAGCAACGATTTCATCCACGTGAAGCAATATATGGAGGTAAAGTAATATTCAAAGTCTATTATATCACTGGGACACCCTGTATACTCAACAGTTGATTCATCCTTTTAGTTTAACATAACATCCCAACACCCTCGTCAAGATCTACGACTGTGTGCAAGAATTCACACTGAGTGAGATAAAAATTTCGAAAAATATGATATTGAATAGTCGAAAGACTATTAAGGGTGGCGAATAAAAATTTTGGAGACGAAGTCGTGGAACAGTGTATGATGAGCGAATTTATGCGAACACGTCGAAGGCTATCGAGTTGGTATAAGAGCGCAAACATCTCTGAGCTCTTCGTCTAGCAGACTTCACGGCATCTCGCGAAAGAGGCTTAATTTATCACCGTGGAATCATTTATCATCGGAAACGCCAAAGTCCTCTTCCCCAGCCCGTCCACCGCCTCTTTCGCCCCTCGTTTCCCTCACGACCTCCGTATCTCCGCGAAAACTTTCGGTTGGCTGCTTACTCTGCCCGTGTGTTTCTCTTCTTCCGGGGCTCGATTCGGGAACGCTGGCACGTGACGAGAAACAATGAGGCGAACAATGAGTCGGGTCGACAATGCTGTCCTCAAAATCTCTCGGCGACGCTTGCCAAAATCCTTCGGGGGCTTTCTTGCAGCCGAACAACCGCGTCGTCTATCCGTCCTCGTAATTCTGCCACGTGTCTGACGACTATATTCGACGTAGCTTGACGTAAGCTGATGCATCCCCGGAGTAACTCGTGGATTCGACAAATGCATCTCTCTCCGTTTTCCTCCATTTTCTCCTCGGTATTTCCATGCTTGCGTTTGCTGCGATGATAATCGCGAGATGTGGAATAAATTTGGCAATTTAATGACACAAGTGTTTCACATGATACGGTATATATGGCAGAGGACAAGTTGATAGATTGTATCGGCAAAATTCTACGATACAGGGACTGTTATCGTAGTTACGGGCCACGGCGGCGCTAGTGTTCCCGGTGGAAAATTATCGTAGGCCTAAGCAATAAAACAATTGGATAAATGGCAATATTAAGATTATCAAATTTGCTCACGTTTGCAAAGTTGATGATCATGATATGTAGAATAAATTTGGCAATTTAATAATAGAGGTATTTGACATGATACGGTATATATAACAAAAGAAAAGTGAAAGGAGTATATCAGCAAAATTCTACGGGACAGCTATCGTAGTTACGGGTCACGGTGGCGCTAGTGTTCCCGATAGAAGATTGTAGGACCGTGCAGTAATAACAGCTGGATAAATGGCAATATTAATATTACCAACTTTGCTCACGTTTTCAAAGTTGATGATCATGATATGTAGATTAAATTTGGCAATTTAATAATAGAGGTATTTGACATGATACGGTATATATAACAAAAGAAAAGTGAAAGGAGTATATCAGCAAAATTCTACGGGACAGTTATCGTAGTTACGGGTCACGGCGGCGCTAGTGTTCCCGATAGAAGATTGTAAGGCCGTGCAGTAACAACAGGTGGATCAATAACAACATAAAGTTTACCAACTTATACTATTATCTAATCTCGAGAATTTGCTTTCGCTAATTGTTCCAGACATTTTCCATCTACGTGCATATTTTACTCGATAAAAGCAACGAATGTAAACGTTCGTCAAACTTCCTTCTTTTCATTGAAAGAAAAAACACACTCTTCCTGAGAATATGTCTCTGATTACTTTACGTCCTCGGGTTTCTTAACGAGGGAACGAGGCTCGTAACGTCGTAAAATACTCAAAGATTTCACGTACCCCTTTTACGTCAGATGGGACAACATACGGTCCTATTCATACGCGGTCTCGTAATGAAATTTCTCGCGGATAAGGACGAAAAAGTTTAGATAGAGAGCCAGAAACGTCTCTGTGGAACTACAAAGAGTATCCTCGAGGCGCATCGCGAGATAGTGGAATATTACCGTAATACTTTTCGACATTTACTTGTAAAATATGCATCCGCGATAACGTCGCTACCAGCGTGCAAGGAACCACTCACCCCTTCCCAGACTTCTCCCGTAATCTCTTTGTGTCCCAAAATTCTTCCGCGCAACTAAAACGAGCAATCCGCGAAGATTTACGTTACATTCGTGCTCGCGCTCATAAATATTTCATTCGCTCGCGCACGCAGCCTCGTCGTGGTTAATTCTGCGATTAACACTCGCAACACGGACGAGGAAACGGAAAAGAAAAGCGCGTAATTTACAGTTCGGAGCCGGCATCGATCGCGACGCGTTTGATATTTAGCGGAAGCGCGAATGTGCACACGCAGTCCTAACGAGCACCCCGTGCAGAGGACGCGGAATTAGACGACACCGCGTCGCGACGCGTTCATGACGTCGTCGTGATTCTCGTCGCGACGCACGATACCGAAAAGATGGCCAAACGACAATTTTCCCACCGTTTTACTACTATGGTGTATTTGTTATATATATTTCGATATATCAAACGCTGCGTGAAATATGGAAATATAATAATCAAGGGTAGGTCATCAAATCTGACAAAATTTGGGACCCCTTTGAGTCTTAAGATTTGTAGCATGCTCAATGTACCAACGATTTACAACTACTACTGAAGAAATTTTATATTTCAAAGATTTTTCCGATAAACTACGTTCTACAAACATAAATTTTGCAATACCGTGATGCAAAATAATTCCGGATTTATTAGTGTAATTAGTGTTCCAAGATATGCTTTGTATCGATACTTAAAGAATTAAAAAAATAGTCATATTAGTTAGGAGACTTTACTAGGTCTCATGGAAAAGTTTAAAAATTGTTACAACGATTGTTAATAACAAATTGCTCATAACGTAAATTAATAATAAAAGTGAAAAAATTAATAAATTATTCGCTATTACTTGAAGATATAATGTACATTTTGTTAAAATGTACCTAAAATTTGCTAAAAGTTTACAAATTAATACACTGATTGTTAATAACAAATTAATATTGTTAATAACAAATTGTTCACAATCTAAATTCATAGTAAAAGTGAAAAAAATAATAAATTATTGGCTGTTAAAGCAGAAAAATAATAAACAATGCAATCGATAAAGTTCGAAAATTTGCGTTTGGGGTGGGGAGAGCTCGGTCGACCAGCGGCTATATAAGGAGCGACGCGACCCAGCAGAAGTCATTTGTCTGTTCGACTTCGCGAGTGTAACATCTAAATTTTCGTCGTGCGCGAGGGGTGGGGGTTCGAAGTGAGGTTGGGGCTAGCCACCCCACCCTCATCCCACCCCATTAAACCATTTACTAATTTTTTTCTTGTTTTCAGGAATTAATAATTTATTTTCGTTTTCAGTTGTTAATTATCTTATTTTTTTCAGATTTTAATAATTTATTTTTTCAGATTCCTTTTTGGTTTTCATTTATTTTTATTTGACATTCGAATATTTCGTATAATATTCGAATGTCTCATCGTTGGGTTGTTTATGTCTCATCGTTGGGTTCTTCATGTCTAATTGTTAAGTTTTTCATTTCTCATCGTTGGGTTGTTTATTCCATTTGGTTAATCATTATGGTTTATATTTGTTCCACTTTCATGTTCATATGCTTTTATGTATATATTATGTTTTACTAATCTATAACTAACTTGTTCTTTTTCAGCTTTTCAGGTTTATGCGTAAGTTAGATCTAAGTAGATCTAAGTAGATCTAAGTATAAGATAGATATCTAGACTAAGTTTCATGTGCGCGCTATCCGTTCAAAGGTGAGCCAACTAACTTGGAGCGAAATATATCAATTCTTTTACCCTCACGTTTACCAAATAGAACATAATTGTTCTCGCGATGGACGCGATCATCCTTAAGTACCGACTAGCCTACGCGACGTACTTCCCGTGTACTCGACAACTTCACGCCTCGTAAGTCATTCTCACGGCTCGTCTCCGACACTCATTTCCAGCCACTGTCAATCTCGTCATGCATCGGGTTCCAGGGTGACCCCCTCGGATCAATGCGTCTTCTGACCTCGACGAGGCGGTCCGCTGCCTAAGTCGTACGCGACTGGGGCTCGGGCACATGCTGGCTGACGGACTAGTAGTATCTACGGTTAGACCACAGGGATGATTAAGTTCTACCCCGTGTGGCTGGGATACGAAGTGTCTGTCTTGGCCGGCAAACGCCCAGCGGGCCCTCGCGTTGACACTAGAAGTTTCATTGGTTCAGGGACTAGCCTTGGTCCACGTGTAAGTCTTGGCGAGTGCGACAGTGACTGGAATTGAGCTAGGCCCGATCGGGAGGGTGCCGAGGTATGAAGTTATCTCTGTACACGG
>NW_016908623.1:156238-166848 GCF_001483705.2 Eufriesea mexicana | reverse complement strand
GTTGACACTAGAAGTTTCATTGGTTCAGGGACTATCCTTGGTCCACGTGTAAGTCTTGGCGAGTGCGACAGTGACTGGAATTGAGCTAGGCCCAATCGGGAGGGTGCCGAGGTATGAAGTTATCTCTGTACACGGGAGTACATCGCCTAGGCTAGTCGGTCTTTCGAATAATCGCGAACTCGTTCGGGCGCGTCGCGATTTTCTATTAGCTCGCGTGTTTGATATTTCATTCCCTATTTTTATGGGAACTTGAAAATATCTTAGCGTTGCGACAGTAGAGTTTCAGTATACCGAACCGAAACCCCTTTTGTAAGACACGAAATATAATAAAGTGTCAGTAGAGTCATTTTAACTTAATTCGCTCCAAGTTAGATTAGGGTACCTTTGATACAGGTAGCGCCAGCAGGATGCGCCACTAGGGCGCATGTCGGGTCTCGATGCGTAGCCACCTCCACGTGGTGAGACCTGGTAATTGGTATTGGTGGATACCAAGCTAAGAGCTACGCACCAAAGTTGAAACATTAATTATGAGCTAATTGTAAGTGAGTTATAAGTTAATTATAAATTAGTCATTAATTAATTATAACTTTATTATAAGTTAGACATTATTTAATTATAAGTTAATTATAAATTATACATAACTCAGCAGTGATTTAGTAATAAGTTTAACATATGTCCTATATTTTGTAACTTTTCAATGTTCTCTTTGAATTTTGAAAATAAAGAATACATAATATCTGTTGAAGTAATATGATAATTAAGATGAATTAAGTGTAATGTAAAAAATTTATGTTAAAACTCCGTAAATGTAAAGTATTTGTAAAACTGCAAAGTTTAAAATATGTCTTATCTCTTCTACATTTTCAATGTTCTCTTTGAACTTTGAAAATAAAGGGTGGACGGTATCTCTTGAAGTAAAGAAAGCAAGTAAGGTAATTATAATAATTACAATCTCGTACATTTCCTATCCTAGTATTCCTGGAAAATTACGTCATTTCCAGAATTTCTGTCAATATGTGACCTCCTGTCATGTTACGTTATCCTGACACAAAATCGCAAAATTGGTCGAAAATTTCTCGCAAAGGCTGCAATAGTATTGTCAAAGCGTGTCCCGCGGTGTCAGGCGAGTGAACGCACCTTCGTCACGTTATGCAAACGAAAATGAAGCCGCAGCAGGGTGGAATCCCCGCGGGACGAGGGCACAGCTGATCGAGGATAAGGAAGCGGAGGCTGTCCAGACCGGAAGTGGATGACGCCTCCACTGGTTCCCGGCTCGTTAATGGCTTTGAGATTATTATCGCGTCGCTTCTCTTCGAATCATACTGCATTTTCGTAAATTCTGTACTAATCCTCGTAATACCGAGGATAAATTAATAACGAGCTTGATGGAGCTGATGAAGCGACTGATAAATAATTTACGCGGGTTGAAGCATGCTGTATAATGCGAATCTTAAAGGGGTACTAATATTTAAAAATCTCTGAGAGAAATATAATGTTTCGTGATTTATTTAAGCACATTATAATCCGTAAAAACAGTGTGAAGTTTTTTAGAAAAAAGTCCCTGACGTCAGCATTCCGAATTACCTTCCTTCAGGTGTGCAGAATTCCTGCGAAATTGGATTACCGAAGGAAATCAAAATCAAAATGGAGTGGAAACTATAGAATACTCTCTAGACATTGACGTTCAAACATTTCAATTTCAGTGACGATCGTCAAAATGTCGTCTATTTGTAGTTCACCTATCAAATTTTCACAAAAAGCTTCCACCGTTTTCGCGTAATCGAATGACAAAATCAATAACGCTGAAGCTATAATTTGGAATGAAAATATCGGAAATGGTTGTCCAGGTGGTAAGAATAGAGTTAAATACTGTGTGGAGTGGAACTGGGTCACGAAACTCTTTCTGTTTCATCTGGTACCGAACTTATATATAAATGGTAGATGGAAGAAGAAAAATGCGTCAGCGTAGCGAGGTATAAATTCATCGTTTCCAATTCGTAATTAAAAGTGACACTCGTGATAGATATACCTGTTACTAAGTAAACTTGGTATTACAAATTGACAATTAGTTTTCACAATTAAGTAGTTCAACTTCGAATTTCAACTTAACTCAGTTCACAGAGTCTTGAATTTTTCAGTGAACCACTGTAAGCAATGAAAGAGCCCATCCGAAATTAACATGGTACGGCACTGATCTTCGCTTCACTGATTTGTCTCTCCTAAATATCTGAAATTTCATTTCCAAAAGATGAAACAAAGGTACTACCGCTAACAGCTTTTCAGCTATTTCGGTTGCGAAATCGAACCACGTATAAATATCTCAGCGAAAATCCTCTATTATTCAAATTTAGCAAACGAAGGATCCGTGTTTACAAATTTCTCACCGTTCAATTATTCATCCGGTGCAGAAAAATCAATCGGCGAAGTAATTCCTAAATTCGGATCGCAAATTGATATCGGCGGGCGGTCGAATAAAACGGTTTTGACGTCGAAAAAAAAACGAAGCTTCGAGTTAAGATAAATTAACCAATCTGAAAGATCGGAAGGTTGGAAGGTTTCGAAAGGTCAGAAGCCAGGATATAACTAGAGTCGAAAATATACCTAGATGAAGGAAAGAAAGATCGTGACGCGGGCCCAGACCTTTTGCGAAGTGGAAGGAAAACGCAGAGCAGGAAGATTAATTAGAAAGATGAGAAACCAGAATATAACTAGACGAGCCGAAAATATCCCTAGATGGAGGGCAAAAGGATCGTGACGCGGGTCTAGGACTCTTGGGAAGTGGAAGGAAAGCACAGAGCAGGGAGACTGAATAGGAAGATGTAAAACTAGAATATAACTAGACGAGTTGAGAATATCCCTAGATGGGAGGAAAAGGGATGCGTCGCGGGCCCAGAACGTTTGAGAAGTGGAAAGAAAGCAGGAAATAGGAAAATCGAATAGAAAGATCAGAAATCAGAATATAACTAGAGTCGAAAAAATCCCTAGATGGAGGAAAAAAGGATCGTGACACGGGCCCAGGGCTCTTACGAAGTGGATGGAAAGCAGAGCAGGAAGGTTAATTAGCAAGATGCGAAACCAGAATATAACTAGACGAGCCGAGAATATCCCTAGATGGAGAGAAGAGGGACGCGTCGCGGGCCCAGGACGCTCTAGGGAAGTGGAAGGAAAGCACGGAGTGGGAAGATTGAATAGAACTCACTCGGATCGACGTGGAATCAGCCTCCTCGACGCATTTACAATTCATAATCCGCAAGAAGGCGGCCGCACGCGGTCCTCAGACTACTCCATCGACTTGCTTGTAATTGAATGCTGCCGCGGGAAGGGTGGCCGGGTGAAACGACGCGCAAAATGAATTTTCCAACTTCGCTACGAGCAGAGAGGGGAAGAAGGCTTATATCGGTTTCATTAATTCGCGACTCCACTCCTTCCCGCTGGAAAACGCGCGGCCTTTGATTATTCATCGCGGTGCCGGCGATCGCAGCGCCACCGGCCTAACCTCCCCGCGCGCCTCAACTTCGCCCAGCGTTTAATTAATACTCCCTGTTGTCGATGTTAATTATTAAAAACTCGACGTGAAATCTTGGCGAACGTCGCCTGGCAAATTAGACGCGATGGAGGGCACAGGAAAGCCATTTCGAGGCAGGCAGACGCCATATTGTGCGAACTAACGGCTCGTGTTTCGCGCGTTTGACTGACAGTCCAAATTGGGTCGGAGATGTTGCTCGCTAAAGAGCATTAGTCCGTCTCATTTCACTTTGTGTACGATTTCCTCGCGCCCCATGGCGTCGCAATTACAACGACAAAGAGTTTTCCGTTACTTGCTCCAGGGAAAAACACGGATTTAAACGAACAAATCGCCGGGGGAAAAGAAAATTGACTGAAAAACCAACGGTAACACAGGAATTCCGAGTTTCAATCTCACCAGGTTAGAAAATAAGCATAATATTATCATATCATACAGCGAAGAGCAAAACGGAATCTATACTACGTTAACTTTGCCAGGAGAAATCGTGCAATAACATTTGCGGGGTCGATATAAAAGACAGAGCCTCAACTCTCCTATCCCTGAATTTAATTTCCACTCAGAAGTTTTTATAGCTCGAAACAAAGACTGCTTTTTCATTTGGAAAATTGGAAAAATCCAAACGCTGCTAGTTCCATTGAACAAAATTTTCTCGCGGTTCAAATTAGCAGGAATCTTTTATTTTAGAGCGACATTCTGAACGCCATTTAAAGTACACTACCGACATGACAGTAGCTTTAAAACTTAATAATGCAGAATACACACCGAATACGGTTTTATTTACGCACATCAGTCATACTTAGTAAACACAGTTACAACAAATAGCAGATTTTAAAAAATATTTTTAAACTAGGAAACTACCAGCGTTTGAATTTTTACAATTTTCTAAATGAGAAACTCTCTCCTCGTTTTCTACCAAAAAGAACTTCCGAATAGAAATTAAATTTCGGAGGTGTAAAAGTACGGACTTCGCCCTTTATATTGGCCCTGCTATTGTTACTGTACGATTCCTACTCGCAAAATTATTACTGTCCAAATATGAACGTGGTATACTCTCTTCGCGGTAAATCAAAATGGTCTCCGTTCCGAAGATTTTATTTTTTAAATAACCAGAATTAATTTCCAGGTAACAGAAAACTTCTGGGGAATCGAAGGACGTGTTCCTCCATCCGTAAAATGGAAAACAACGCTTCTGCAGGAATAGCAAATCGTCAAAGGGAGAAACTGCGAGCCAGTTGCAATTTTCTACGCGCTAATCGCGCGTTCGCGAATCTCCACTCGCGTCTGTTAATGCACCGGCGTGAGAAACGTCTGGGCAACCGTATGAAAAGTGAAAGAGTGGATTATAAACTTTACGTAGGAAAATTGTAGCGGCGCATAAAGGCTGGCATAAAGGTGAAGTGGCGGTGCGGCGTGGTAAGGCGGTAAAGGAGGAAGGCTCTTTGCTGAAACGTGGATAAACAGCCAAGAGAAACACGACTATCCCCGTTAATGGAGGTGCACTGTTTACTGGACTCGACGGCAGTAAGTCCTCTCGCGAATCCCGTTGTCATAATCACCGCTATTTGCTTGATTAGCGACAGTAATTGCGTTCTATGTGTGTGTGCACGTTAAGCATACGCGCTGAACAATCTGCTCCGTAAATTTATAACGTCAACGACGTTCAAAATTTCAACACACTGCTTCTAAGATGTCCCGAATACACAGCATGGAAATTAACGTCAATCTCTGAATGGCAATTTATTACATCCTTATTGCGATATTAATTTTCGCAAGAATTCAGAAATAATTCGATGGAAATTTGGTATTAACAGGAACGAATGATAATGGAATTAATTTAGAACGTCAATGATATTCAAAACTTGGACAAAGTGCTCCAGAAATGTTTCATATAAGCTATCTCTGATTGACAATTTATTGCACTATGATATTAATTTTCGTAAGAATTTAGAAATAATTTTACAGAAATTTGGTAGTAATAGAAACGAATTATAATAAAATTAATTTAGAACGTGAACGACATTCGAAATTTGGACAAAGTGCACCTGAAATATTTCATATAAACTATCTATTATTGACAATTTTTTAGCCTTTATTGCAATATTAATATTCGTAAAAATTTAGAAATAATTCGGCAGAAATTCGGTATTAATAGGAACGAATGATAATAGAATTAATTTAGAACGTCAATGACAATTAAAATTTGGAAACAGTGCTTCTGAGATGCCAGGAGTGAACTATCTCTGATTGACAATTTATTGAACTCCTATTGCGATATTAATATTCATAAAAATTTAGAAATAATTTTGCAGAAATTTGGTATTGATAGGGACGAATTATAATAGAATTAATTTAGAACGTGAACGATATTCAAAACTCTGACAAAGTGCACCTGAAATGTTTCATGTAAGCTATCTTTGAATTCACAATTTATTGCACCTGCACTGCGATATTAATTTTTGCAAGAATTTAGAAATAATTCGACAGAAATTCGGTATTAATAGGAACGAATGATAATAGAATTAATTTAGAACATCAATGACAATTAAAATTTGGAAACAGTGCTTCTGAGATGCCAGGAGTGAACTATCTTCGATTGACAATTTATTGAACCCTTACTGGGATATTAATATTCGTAAGAATTTAGAAATAATTTGACAGAAATTTGGTAGTAATAGAAACAAATTATAATAAAATTAATTTAGAACGTGAACGACATTCGAAATTTGGACAAAGTGCACTTGAAGTATTTCATGTAAGCTATCTATTATTGACAATTTATTGAGCGTTTATTGCGATATTAATATTCGTAAAAATTTAGAAATAATTCGACAGAAATTCGGTATTAATAGGAACGAATGATAATAGAATTAATTTAGAACGTCAATGAGAATTAAAATTTGGAAACAGTGCTTCTGAGATGCCAGGAGTGGACTATCTTCGATTGAGAATTTATTGAACCCCTATTGCGATATTAATATTCATAAAAATTTAGAAATAATTTTACAGAAATTTGGTATTAATAACGAAAAATTTTTATAATAACCGCGTTAATTTTATTTAAAGTTGTCGTACGATTGCAAACAATGTGTGCTGACACGAAGAGCGAAGAAAAGGGACAAAAGCCTGTGGAAGATCTTTTGTTCTAGATCACCGTCCAAAGCGAAGTAAAAGCAAGAATTAAAAGTAAAATTCCACCGATTGTTGCAGGTACAAATAGATATATTATTTTACTTATTTTATGTAAATGTAGAATCGACGTCAGCAACAATTCTGCGACATCAAAAGCACATAGTGACATTCAATGTGACCTTGATTTTTTTACGTAAAAAGCATATTTTGAGTACCTTGAAATGGTGACCACTATTTTCATATCACTAATAGCAACGTGATGTCAAATTAACTTCTTATGAATAATAGTAATTCGAAGTCAAATTGACTGCCATGACATCTCCAAATCTTAAATACCCGAATCTTGCAAATATATTACCAGATACTTAGATCTCGTCACTGGCAGTACGCAGTCAATTTGACTTCGACTCATAGCTATTGACAGGGCGTCAATTTGACTTCGCGTCGCCTCTATTGATACAGAGTCAATTTGACATCGAGTCACTACCATAGTTAACAGCCAATTTGCCATACGTCACCACTCTAAAATTAACAATATCCGAACACGAAGCCCACGATACACAACAAAAATGTTGTCATCGAAACATCCTTCGATTCCACCCCAATATAAATGCCTGCAAAGTGTATTGCACATCGTAACAAGAAGGATCCTCCAATTTTCACGTTTGAAAGAGTCTAATAAATTAATCCTTTATGAATCTGGTACATCTGGAACAAGCAGCGAGTTATACAACGGGACAATAAAAACAAACGTAACTAACTGCATCCCGCACAAAGAGGCTGTCAACTACATTCCCCATGCAAGATCATATAAAAACATCTAGGATACTCGACGGCACGGGAACCCGATAGTACATACACGGGACTCCGTACAGACAACTTGAATCGGATAAACAACCCCCGGGAACCGAACATGGCTTTTTAATAATTCTTCAAAACCTGTCTCCACGACGCGACTCTCTCCACGGGAATTCGAACGGTTAAAAAGACAGGGGGAGGAATATCGAAGTCGAGGAACACGGATGTTAAAGGAGTTATAACCCTTTTAAGGAATAATGGTCAGTAGAAAATTGTGGAAAAACTGTATAGATGTAGGATCACGATTTAGGTGGATCGATTAAAATAGTGTTGTTTGCTTCTTAACCCATTTGCATCATGGCTCCCATGGCGTATCAGCACCTACTCATAATGGCAGTTAAAAGGATTTTCACAATAAAAGTAAAACTTGTTAAGAATATAATGAACCGATGCAGATGAGATGCTCACAAAAAGGATCAAACGTGATTTGTGGCATATAAAGAATATTCAGCAACTGGTAATGGAAAAAGTCAGCTCGCGGATTATTCCGCGCTCGGTGATAGGAGACAGTCGTAGCTCGCGGAATATTCCGCGCTCGGTGATAGCCCACTGTCGTGGCTCGCGGAATATTCCGCGCTTGGATGAAAATGGGTTAATAGAATAAAATAAGCTTATACATAGACTGACGACTACGAAACAAGAGAGATTCGCTACGGGCACGCTCAATTTGGACTTCTTACTGACACACTTAGAGACTAGCTTAAAAACTCTCAACACTAGAACTATCAACCCAGTCAAAATGACTGGTCCCAGAATTTTCCTTTTTGCAATCACCGAACACATACACCTGCTTTAAGAATAAAATTGGTATCAACTCGTATTAAGAAAGAACTGTAATCAATATATTCACTCGGATTCATCGTACCGCTTAAAATTACTATAATCTGTGCACCTTATAGTTACGTGCCCACTAAAGATCGATAATTCTAGTGTTAAAGACTGTTAAAAACTCCTGGAGACTGCCTCGTCCGCGCCCTTACACCCTTATTTAAACCATTCCTTCTGTCCTTTTCCATACCCAGGCTTCCCTTTCCCATGCAACCTGAATGGACCAGGTACTTCAACCACTATAGTCGCATCCCTAAACTTTCATTGGACTCTACCATAAATATTCTTTGCAGTCAATTCTCTTGCACACGGTCACTTTCGTTCTAAGCCCAGACACTCTTGACATTCTTTCAGGGCCGTACTTATTCCAATCCTACATAGATCTTTATTGAACGGACGAACAATTAGAACTGGCCTATTTAGAGCCACGCAGTGTCCCAGTTGTCAGAAATCGTCTTCAGAAAACTGGAGACAAAAGACAAAACGTAGGGGAAAGGATCGTCCCCACATCGCTAGGATGTAGAGTTTACTTTACTATTTAATTTTACTACAACAGCGGGTACCCCCATGCACACTAGAACCCCCTGCTCCCTACAGAGGTGGCGCGAGTCACCCCCTCAGGTAGACTTCCGGGGAATAAAATCACGCGATAGGGTAATGAAGATTCGATCGTTTCCGGAAGCAGCCGGGTGCAGCAGCTCTCGCCCTCTCTCTCTCCCTCTCTGGATCCACTGGTCGACTGGAATTGATCCACCACAGGATTATAGGGAACCTGGCCGGGTCGTTAACACGAGCCCTTTACCAACATCTCTCCTCCCACGATCCTGACACAATGCAGGCTACTGCCTTGGCGCTGTGGCCAGGCCGCGATCGTTTTATTAGAAACGCCACGTCAGCTTCCGTGGTAACGGAGACACCTCGGCAATAACGCCGACAGCTCGTTACAACGTTGATAAAGCGCCGCGTGCGGCTAAGCCTCGACGACGCCATGGCGACGACGACGAAGGCGACAACACGGCTGAAAACTTTGTTACAGTCGATCCGGCTGCAACTTTCTCGGCCCTCGTAACGCTATACCGACGCTAATCGACGCTATGGACGCCGATCAGCCTTAATGCGATTAAATTTAACGCGAGAACGTTCGCTCCCGTTCCTCTAGACCGATTAGAGAAGCTGAAACGGGATAGGGGATTAGGACACGAACGCTTTCCACGAGATTTTTCTCCGAGTGCCTGCAGTCGAAAATTTTCTTCCTATAACGACACGGAATTCCAAGCTTTTCTGAGCTCCGTCAGATGCCTTCTACGATGAAATAAGAAGAGAAAATGGAAGTAGAAATAGAATTTGCTCTTCGAAAATCAAGTGCTGCTACATAAATAGATTATTTTAAACAATATCGAATACAAATTAGAAACTAAGAAATTACAAATTTTATTAGAATGTGGTATATTATATACACAGGCAAGTCATATTCAGAGAATAGTATGACATGAAATCATTTCCATCAAGCCTTTGCAGCTCAAACAATTTTCTTGTTTTAATCACACAGAATTCGAAGCTTTTCTACTATTTTTCTGGGCCCTGTGAGATGCCTTTTACGACGAAATGAGAAGAGAAAATGGAACTAGAAATGGAATTTGCTCTTCGAAAATCAAGTGCTGCTAAATAAATAGATTATTTTAAACAATATCGAATACAAATTAGAAACTAAGAAATTACAAATTTTATTAGAATGTGGTATATTATATACACAGGCAAGTCATATTCAGAGAATAGTATGACATGAAATCATTTCCATCAAGCCTTTGCAGCTCAAACAATTTTCTTGTTTTAATCACACAGAATTCGAAGCTTTTCTACTATTTTTCTGAGCCCTGTGAGATGCCTTTTACGACGAAATGAGAAGAGAAAATGGAACTAGAAGTAGAATTTGCTTTTCACTAATCAAGTGCAGCTACATAAATATGTTATTTAAAAGAGCATCGAATGCAAATTAGCCAGTAAGGAATTAAGAATTTGGGATATTAGATATTTATTGAAGAGTAAGTACCAATTACCAAGGGTGAATTTATAGTGCGAAAGCTGTAATGCTGCACAGTGGTCCAGATGGTCAAAAGCACGAGTAAAAATCAATTTTTTGACGTCGAAAATCGATCAAATTTTAACCGAATATTCTCATAAGTACGAAGTAAGTTATGGCATACATGAGAATTGCTATAAATTATTCAGAATTTTCTTAGGAAGTGCCTGTTGTACAGTGTATTTCCTG
>NW_016908623.1:93220-156225 GCF_001483705.2 Eufriesea mexicana | reverse complement strand
CCTGCTGAAATTGGTATACTTCACAGAACTATATCTTCATAACCATAAAGATTAGCATATATCTGTTGATACAACATAGAAGAGTGGTGTTTTAGCTACGTGCACGCAAAAAGAATTACTACATTATTTATATTTTAACCCTCTTCCTGAATTCATATTTTCTCTCAGTTCTACCCCTATAATTAGGTCTACAAAACGATAGTAACACTAGCTCATAATAAATCTTATATGTATACATTCCCTGAAAACTACTGAAAATGGACACCAATCTTTTCCTAAAAAAGGACCTAGAAAAGTAGAAAACAACCCTGTCCTGAGCAAAGAATTAAATGAACATATAACGAAGCTGAGAATAACCGAAATGAGTGACTTCCTTGGATTCATAAGCTGTTCCAAACCTAGCCTAATCTCTTCAGATATAATCATCTGTGCATGAAAGTCTCGTCTACGATTTTCCCAACTTTTCACGACTAAGATGAAGAAATATTATCGACCGAGTCACAGGGGGTTGACTCGAAGAGATTAGAAGATTCTGACACGGTGGTCTCAGAGTTCTCTTAACGTTTGTTGAAGCGGTTCTAACGAGGCTGATCGAAGACCATGTCAACCATACACTGGTCCCATAGCAGTGACACATGGTCGATTGCAGTATCGATATTTTCCTCGACTTTCTAAACTCCCAGCGATGTGCATATTAATTTTCATTACCCCGCTTCAGCTGTTAGAAAATCTCGATAATTTTCGGTTGGTCTCTATCATAGAAAGTGGTGAAAGGATGAAATTTGTCTCTCGCCGTTTCTTTCTCTTTCTCATAGAGAAATGGGCGATGCGATTATACCGATTGGTCGAATGTGCGAGAACGAGTATACCGATACAGAGTAAATTTCTACCAAACATTTGCGCCAGGACTACCTGTGCAGGACGGCAAATATTTGACACCAGATGTATGCACGCGATACAATCTGTGCCAGGGTTCAACGCGCCATTAATAAACAGAGGAACTTCGATCCAACATTAACGATTAATCTCGCGATGAGATAGATCTCGCGAAACCGTTCCCATTAAAACCACCCTTTGGATACGTCACTGGTGGGCACTCTGCCGCGTGGTGGTATTAAAAAATTATCGCGAAAAACCCGCGACACCGTGGCTCTGACCCGCGGCGCCATTTAAAGCGGATATCCTGTGCTGAAATATCCAAAAAGTGAAAAAGAAGTGAAAAAGAAAAAAAAAAAAAAATGGTAAAAGGGGGAAAAAAAATGGTTATTGGCAACGGTAAAGTCGCGTGCGACCTCGGCTACGAGTATTACGTTAAAGTCGCTTCTTATGTCTAAAGCCTTTTTCATGGCCAATGCATGACCCCTGGAAGAGAAGTCTCTATAAGGGAACGTGGCACGCGATCCATCTTTCATGAAACGCATACCGCGGCGTGCAAACCGTCGCGCCGCAGCAATAACGACGGCTTAGAAGCATAAAGTCCGCCCTCTCGCCGCTGAGAAACGGCCAGCAACGGGCTGAAGAGGATCCTTACTGCTGCCGAGGTTCCCGAATTCCCGCGAGATTGAACCCAAGGTCGAGCGCCGTCAAGCTATACACCAGCGGGAACATGAACGTGCCGCTAATATTGCAAGGGAACCATCTCACCTATACACTCGTCCGGATAACTTGCTCGTGCTTCCACCTATATTTTCTCTTCGAATTACGTGTTCAACTGGCAGACACGGGGAGACGATTGCCGGGGACAAAAGCCAAAGCAATCCTTTTACGTCGTAATCTTGCCCGTACTAGGTCGCTCGACGAGGTATTAACGGGACGGCCATTTCGTGGACGGTTAATTATTAAACGAACATCGAGAGCGGTAATATCGCATTCGCGAGCGATGTAGAGTGCGGTCGCATCGATTCCAAGTCGATACACCGCGAACACGTTCCGTTAATTTTGAATAACGACTAAATACCGCATCGGGTCTATTGACGGATCGAAACATGGAAATTATTTCTGTATCTATCGCGGAAAGTATCCCGGTCGCTGGCGTGCAACGCACTGTTCCAGCCGCTTCCCCCACCACCGGTCCACGCACGAAAGGATGGATTGTATTAATGTAAGCCGGATGTTCGTGCACTATTCAATTTACGCTGTCGCACCGATTAAACGTAAATGAAGCCACTTTAATACGACTGCGTGGCCGTGTATCCAAAATCCATTACGATCCAATTCGTGCCGATACTGCGCCGATGGAATTTCGAAATTTCATTGAAAAGTCAACCGCATTACGTATATATACCTTCCGACGAGTGCGTCGCTGCGCTCGGCTATGCTCGGCAACGTTCGGCCGGCTTCGGTCGCCAGCCGGACCACGTGACCCCACCGACCGTTCAGCGGCGTAGAACCGCTATCGGGAAACGTTATCGACGCTTAAACTTACCGAATAACGTGAATCAAAATACCGCGTGTATTCCCGATTCTTGCAGCGACGGACGACGGTACACTGGCCATTCTTTCAGCGTAAATAAAACGTCGAGCCTGGCGATATATTCCTGGCTTTCGCGAATCCATTCACCGTATCTTTCCTTGTCACGATCGCCAAATCTGCCAGCGACGATTTGTCTAGCGTCAGTCGTCTATCCGCGCTGATCCACGCGGTCTCGAAGCTCTCTAACGGCGCGACGAGGAAATGGGAAAGAGGAAAAAAAGAGGCGAAAATCTGGTTAATCGCCCCGTCGGAACGGGCGTATTTTGACGGAAAAATCGAAATTAGGTTTTCGCAGCCGCGTGGTGAAATCTAATTAACGAGTCGCATGAAACGATAATCGTCGATAGACCGCGCGCGACGAAAATTCGTTCCATCGGTGTTACGGTAAATCGGTGAAAAAGGACGGTGGGAAAAAGGGAAAAAATATCGTTCGCGCGGAGAGGACTGAAGCGTAATTTGAATGCATACATCGAACCGGTAACGTCGAATTCATCAACCGTCCCGTGGAAAAAACGCGACGGCTGGTGGAAAAAATAATTGCGTACGTTTCAGTCAAATGAGAATTCCCAGGCGGAAGTTGCGTTATCGATGAACCAGTTTCCCAGCCAGAAACGGGGACAATCGGTGCTCGGGAATTAAGATTTGTCGCTCCCTCGGGAGCGCGCGCGCGCACCACAGCGCGTCGTTACTCTCGATCAAACCGGGACGCGTTTCCGTGTCACGAATCCGCCGGTATTTCACGATCATTCGCCAATGACAGGCCATGCACGCGTTAACCTCGATCCGCGAAGATTCAATCGCCACTTCCGAGGTACTACGGGTAACTGAATTCGCGTAAGAACAAATTTCACGGAAGGTAAACCTATATACGACGTTCGATGGTAGTCGAGAGTGCACGGGGAAGCCATTTTGTCTTTCGCCCAGATTTCAGCTCAAGAGATCTACCGTGTAAATACCTCCCGGCGCACACTGTCTACGAATAACTCGAATGGCACGTAACATCGACAATTTTCTATCTTTTTTACCAAAAACTGCGACACGTGTAGTGCAAGATCGTACGAGCAACCCCTGTTGATTTCAAAACAAGAGATCTTAACCTCTTACCCTATGATTTAAGTTCCGATGCCACGTGCCATAGTCAACAACAGAGACAGTCACACGCCGAGCAATCTTGGCTAAATACGTGGAAGAATAACACGTAACAGGGACAGAAAAACATGGCGAAAATTGACCACGAGCAGGTTACAACGAGTCCGTGTTTACGTTGGAGCCTATCTACAAGCCACGCCTCTAACCGATGATACTCGTGATTGCCATGATTTCCCTGCCACTAGTCACAGTGAATGTTCTAGACGAAGAAGTTAATATAAAATTGTCGAGAAATAAACTACTACCTAACTTTCGAGACGAGAATGAATCTTTTAACGTTTGTACTTTTCGCGCAATACTTCATTTTGGCCAAAAATACAGGGGAAATACAGATATTTTGATATACATATACGTATGATGGAAATTTATCATAAGGAAATGCGAATTGCGGCTGTAGTTTATAATAAATGTACAAATTATCAAATTTATCGTTAATCCCTTACCTTACAATTCAAGTCCCGCGTGCCATAGTCGAACAGCAAGTCACACGTCGCACGTCGAGCCATGTCGTCCGATCACGACGAAGAATAACACGTTACTGACGAGTCTCGACTCGTCTCGAGAGGAAAACATCGACGAAACTTAACGATCACACGTGGAATTTCGACCGTACGTGGCGAAGGGCACCACGAGACTGAGACAGGAAATCATCTACGAAAACAGTTACCACGAGCCTGCACCTTGCTTACGTTGATCTACGAACTACACTCACACGATATTGTACACGAAGGGGTTAATAGCTCGTTGTAACAATCTTTCGAACAACATGTATACTAGAAAACCCTCTTAACAACACGTGATAACATTTCCCAAGTACACGATTACAGCAAAGTAAAAATCTCAAAAGGGTTTCAACGATGCACTAAGCACGTTCTATTCTCGGAGCAAGTAACGATAACGAAATTATCAACGTTGTTGGAAAATACGCAGACACGTACCGAAATCTCATCTCGCAACTCGAACGATATAAATCAAAAGCGACTAACACTCGAAAGAAAATCTTCGAAGCTATGTAGGGGTCGATGATTCCCCTGGAAGGGTTCTAGAGAACCGGAAACCGCTTTAGTGCGGCCATCGATCGAGCGTGGAGGATCGGCCAGCCGCAGGATCGAGCAAAGAGGGATGCTGCAGCGTCGGATGGCCATTGCAAGCGACGCGAAACGGAATGGCAGAGCGACTCGGGGGCGGCTGTGCTAGGGGTTGGAGGTCCGCGGCTGGTCACCAGGGAATCTTCTCGGGACGAAAACAAAAATCGGGTTTGGCCGGCGCAGGCCGATCGTGCAGAAGGTACAAACTCGATTTAAAGCGCGACACGCGACACGCACCGGCGATAACCGCCACGGTTAACGACATTTCCCCGTTGGCGCGTCGAGCAGCGAGTAATTTGATTGCATTGGGACAGGATGTGGGCTGGGCTGGGGGTGGACGCGGAAGGGACTCGACCAGAGGACAACGGGGCGAGAGAGAGAAGGGTGAGCACGAGCAGGGACCGCCATATTCGCGGGGTTGATAATGCGAGGAGCACGGAATTTTCCACTACGAGGATGCGAGCGTTTTCCGTGCGGATGATCGCGATGGAGTGGTTCGACGAAAGAAAAGCGATTGTTCTCCGTTGTTGGGGAGCCGACGTGCCTCGATACGCCGGAGGGCGCGTTCCGTTTGGGGATGGAACTGTTCATGGCGTTTGTTTATGGCGCCGTTATCTCTCTCTTTTTTCTATCTCCAAGAGTATCAGAGATACGCGGCGATCGTTCCGTATATCGTCGGAACGATATGGTGATTCCGTTGGGAGAGGAGCGGGGGTAGTTCGAGGAAAGGAAATTGGGAAAGGGTGCGACGCTTGGTATTACTTTCCCCGGAATTACTACCTATTCTACGCTTTGCGTAGCACACGATTGTGTGCTCTTTGTTTTCATGCAAAATTCTCATCTTGCACGCGAATGTACGCGGTATACAGTTGGATGAAGGCATCCTGGTTGATAGAACGAGAGGAATATCTCAAAAGTGATTATAATGTTGGAATTCCCAATACGGGGTACCAATGATAACTGTCTTTGTTGTTTACCGTGGTTCTTACTTATGGTGGTCCTTACTCTGGTATTTCTATGGTGCTGGCCTGTTGGTATCCCTTCGTCTCATCGTACTATGATATGGTAGCAGGTGGTAAAAGGACGTAAGGAAAAGGAAGGGATGAGCATTTCGTCCTGGGCCTGTTAATGGACTCATCAGTAAAGCTTTCTAGCAGGCCAATTCCAATTCCAATTTAACATACGTTTAATGCGTCAAAAAACTAGATACGATAATATACACATAAAAGAACCAAAACGTACAAGGGGTTACAAATGAAAACTTAGACTATGAGATCAATGGCCCCAGCGTGAATCTCTTTCTAGCAGACCCTGCCTTAGACTGGGATACTTAGGTGGCATAGGAACTTGTATTTATCGAGGATTCGCCAAGGACTTATGAGAAAGTCCTCGAACCTCCTAGAAGTTGGACTCAACCTAGTGGCGAGGGTGAGAATGATGGTCGCCACAATATTCAAATTTATGAAACGAAGGAGGCTGATTATTAAATGTACGAAATATTCGCTTGGCTACCATAATGGAGACATCTGGATGTGTAAAGGGATGTCAAAATTCTAGGTTATTTATTGTATCAGGATTTATCTACTGATTAGAAAAATAGGAGAAAAATCGAATCCTCTATGTTCAAAACAGGATTAATATATACTCAAATCGAATGTTAATGAGAGAAATTGATCTTCAGGCTGTAACATACAGAATATAGATGCTGATAGCACTTTGCTAACACTCTGCTAGAACCTCAACGTGATTATAGTTAGGTATGTTTGACTTATAGAATGAAGGAGGCTAATTATGGAATGTACGAAATATTCGCTTGGCCACCATAATGGAGACCTCTAGATAAGTAAAGTGACGTAAAAATTCTAGGTGATTCATTATATCAGGATCTACCTACTGATTAGAAAAATAGGAGGAAAATAGATTCCTCCATCTTCAAAACAGGATTATGCAATCAACTCGAATGCTAATGAGAAAATTTGATGTTCAGGCTTTAAATATACAGAATATAGATGCTGATAACACTTTGCCACCATAGTGGACACATTTATACGAGAGGAACATCAACATGTTTATAATTAGGTATGATTGACTTATAGAATGAAGGAGGCTAATTATGAAATGTACGAAATATTCGCTTGGCCACCATATTGGAGACCTCTAGATGTGAAAAGGGACGTAAAAATTCTAGATTATTCACTGAATTAGATTGCCAACTACCTAGTCTGTATACTGATTAGAAAAATACGTGAAAAATCAAATCCTCCATCTTAAAACTTGAATTATGCAATCAAATGGAATGCTAATAAGAAAATGCAAACCAATCAAGCTTCAACGACATCTTGAAAATGAAAATAGGTAACACGAAGTACCTATCTCTATCATACCATAGAAATAAAAATATCAAGAAAATCCTAACAAAATAGCGATATTAGCCCACTGAGTTGTGGTAAAGAGCAAGGACCAATTGTCATGTTCCTGGTACCACGGTGTTCGTGTATCTCCATAAGAGGATCACCTATTTAGAATAAATTCAAATGCGTGTCGCTTGGCTGAACGAAAATTCAGTACCGTCTGCCTCCGCGAAATCGAAAGTCAAACCTTTTCCCTCGAAACAAAGTAAGCGAGTGCGTATGCAAATCCATATATACAGATCCACGTATCATAGAGCGAGTTGACAGGAACGAATTTCGATCTGCTGGATCTGCTACAGAGATATTCGAATCCTCGACACCCCTGTAGATCACGAAGAACGTAAATCGGGATAATCAACCCCGGATTCAGCGTGAAAGTGTTCGCGAGCCTGGACTGCAAGCTCGAGCTGAAACAGAGGCAGGGATCGCGTTCGGGGAGAAAAATCGAAGCAGAAGAGGCTCGCATCTCGCAGCGACGCAGAGGCGCCATGCGAGCCGATAATCACGCACTTGGGCGCGCAAAAACAAGGAGCCATGGCGAAGAACATGGGGTCGGAAACGAGGCTCGTGTCTGATTAATCGACACTCGGGCTGTAACGCGCTCGAAATCGCGCGCCTCGGCTAGGCCCTGTCACTTTGTCCGCTCGCCACGCGTCTTCCGCGCCCCGAGGCGTCGCGTCGACGCGTCTCTTCAATTACGAGAATTAAAGTAATTGCAACGCATGGCCGTGCCTTCCCAACCTGCGTGCTTTATGCACCGGTGCAGGGGCCAGGTGGCGGGAAGCACGCGGAGCGGAACTGCTCTACAATCTTTGACAGTCGAGCTTTGACAGCGCGACTCGAGTGGTCGCATAAAGGAATCTGCGGATTCAGAGACACTCGTTTACCTTTGGGCTTATTATTTCGTATTTTGAAAGGGTGGATGTCGTCGATGGGGGTAAATGGCGGAATACTGCGCGAGGGTTTGGTGTGGATAGCACCTTTATGTAATATAGTATACTGGATTAAAATGATTGGTATTCGAGTGAGGAAATTTTCAGATTCGAGAATATTTGCTTTTCTTTGGGTTAAATATTTTATAGTATAGAAGGGTGGGTATTCGTGACAGTAAATGGTAAAATATAGTACGAGGGTATGTGTGTTTGGTACCTTTATATAACGATTCTGAATTAAAATGATTGGTATTCGAATGAGGAAATTTTCAGCTTCGAGAATATTTGCTTTTCTTTGGGCTAACTATTTTGTATTTTGCAATAGTGGGTGTCATTTATGATAATAAATCGTAAAATATAGTGCGAGGGTCATATGTGTTTAGGAGCTTTATGTAATGTAATATACTGAATTAAAATGATTGGTATTCGAATGAGAAAATTTTCAAATTCGAGAATATTTGCTTTTTTTTTGATTAACTATCTTTTATTTTGCAAGGGTAGGTGTCATTCGTGACAGTAAATAGTAAAATATAGCACGAGGGTCATGTGTGTTTAGCACCTTTATGTAATATAGAATACTGAATTAAAATGATTGGTATTCGAATGAGGAAATTTTCAGATTCGAGAATATTTGCTTTTCTTTGAACTAACTATTTTGTATTTTGCAATAGTGGGTGTCATTTATGATAATAAATCGTAAAATATAGTGCGAGGGTCATATGTGTTTAGGAGCCTTATGTAATGTAATATACTGAATTAAAATGATTGGTATTCGAATGAGAAAATTTTCAAATTCGAGAATATTTGCTTTTTTTTTGATTAACTATCTTTTATTTTGCAAGGGTAGGTGTCATTCGTGACAGTAAATAGTAAAATATAGCACGAGGGTCATGTGTGTTTAGCACCTTTATGTAATATAGAATACTGAATTAAAATGATTGGTAATCGAATGAGGAAATTTTCAGATTCAAGGATACTTGCTTTTCTTTAGACTAACTATTTTGTATTTTGCAAAGGGTGGGTGTCATTCGTGACAGTAAATGGTAAAATATAGTACGAGGGTCATGTGTGTTTGATACCTTTATATAACGATACTGAATTAAAATGATTGATATTCGAATGAGGAAATTTTCAGATTCGAGAATACTTGCTTTTCTTTGGGTTAACTATTTAATAGTTTAAAAGGGTGGATGTCATTTATGACAGTAACTGGTAAAATATAGTGCGAGGGTCATGTGTGTTTGGCACCTTTATGTAATATAGTATATTTAATTAAAACGATTGGTATTCGAATAAGGAAATTTTCAGATTCGAGAACACTTGCTTTCCTTTGGGTTAACTATTTTATAGCTTACAATGGTGGGTGTCATTTATGACAGTAAATATTAAAATATAGTGCGAGGATCATGTGTGTTTAGCACCTTCACGGCACGCTACTGAATTAATTAAAATGATTGGTATTCGCATAAGGGAATCTGCGAATTCAGGACGACTTATTTCCCCTTGGACTAATTATTATGTATTTCAAAAGAATGACTGTCATTTATGACAATATCAATTTCTATTGGGTGTCCCAAAATTCATGCAAGAAATAATTTTGCTAGAACCAAACTTCTAATTCAGAATTGTAAATATTGCTCAACAACAAAAATGCGTTGTTCCCCCCTATAGGGCTCCATTCTTAATAACCCTGAACTGTCAACTGTCACGCATTTCTTTTCATTTTTTTCCCCATTGACAATACTACCACACAAATGGCGGTAAATTCAAATCCTCCCCGAATTTTGGAACACCCTTTATATATCGTGACAACGAATGCACTTGTCTTTTTTGAAATTAAATTCCAACCATCGTGCTTCGAGTGTCAATTAACTCCCTCTGTCAATTAAACCAACTAATTAAACTACGAATGGAAGCACCAAACCACCCTTCTACCAATACTGTAAAATTCCCCAGAAAAAAGAATACCTCGGGAACATTCTATCACACTTTCTCCCCCTATCAACGATCAGCACGATACCACTCGATCGTCGCACGCGAGGCGCGAAAACGTGGGATAGCAATTCGGAATTAAAGTAACGAGAGGAATACTGCATTGGAATAACAGAACGTCCGGATAGGGGAAGATCGGGAGGGTAGGTTTGGATAATAGGTGTTCGGTTAATGGAGGTTCGTACCGTATCTCGATCAGCCACTCGGATACGCCCGATCGGCTGGATCCCCTTCGCGGTTCCATTTCAATCACTCTTTTATCGCGCGCCTCTCGCTCGGCTATCTTCCACGGCGATTAATTTAACGATTATCGCGCAGCGCGCCTTGGCACGCGAGACGCAAAAATGCACGCGTATCTCCGCCGGGTAATTACCGATGATAATAACGGCTGCGTGGTCGATGAACGTCCTTGTTATTCCCGCCAAGTGAAACGCGGTCATTGTTCGCCACGCAGCGGCCTCGGTGTATTATTCTTTTCATTACTCCTTCTTTTCGCGTGCATCCCCGTGAATGAGCCACGCGTTTCGCTCGCCCGCTCTCGCCATTGCCAGCGATTATTATCCCAGCAACGAGATTATCCCCCGTTCTTCCGCCGTGCTTAATCCGCCACAGACTTTCCGCTTTTAATTGTCAGCGAGAAGTACGATCTGCGGGAGACGCTGTACGTGCAGACGATCCGCCAGACGAGAATTGTGTCTTGTGATACTGATATGCAGAACGAGATGTTGGTGTCTGGTTCTTTCTTGTGGAATAATTTCTTGGGGTGGTACTCGAGGACTCGAGGAACTGATTTTTGTATTCCGATGGTGAATTAATGCGGATTAATTTCGTTAGTGAACCTGGATCAGAGGTAGATACATTAGGAATTTGTAAGAAGATTTTAGTGGGCCCTCCAGTTTGTATGGAATTGAGACATTTTTTAATATACTTCACGTGGACTTTGTACTGATGTGTTTGATAGTAATTTTTATGCTTGAAGGACTATTTTCTAAATTTTTATTTTAAATTCTGCATTGGGTGTTGTCTTTTATTATGCATGTAATTAATTTTCCAAAACTTTCACTTGTTCTATTTTTTGTAAGATTGTTTTCTTATCTAGGGGTCGTTTGACTGGTCGTGGTAGGTTTGATGTTAAGTGAATTCCAGGTGACAAGAAAATATTAATGGTTCCTCCATTTTGTATGGAATTGAGAAATTCTTGAGTACACTCGATGTGTACCTTACACTGATGTGTTTGATAGTAATTTCTATGCTCGAAGGACTATTTTCTAAATTTTTATTTTAAATTCTGCATTGGGTGTTGTCTTTTATTATGCATGTAATTAATTTTCCAAAACTTCCACTCGTTCTATTTTTTGTAAGATTGTTTTCTTATCTAGGGGTCGTTTGACTGGTCGTGGTAGGTTTGATGTTAAGTGAATTCCAGGTGACAAGAAAATATTAATGGTTCCTCCATTTTGTATGGAATTGAGAAATTCTTGAGTACACTCGATGTGTACCTTACACTGGTGTGTTTGATAGTAATTTCTATGCTCGAAGGACTATTTTCAAAATTTTTATGTAAAATTCCGCAGTCAGTGTTGTCTTTTACTATGCATGTAATTAATTTTTCCCAAATTTACACTTATTCTATTTTTGATAAGATTCTTTTCTTATCTAGGGGTTGTAGTAGATCTGATGTTAAATGAACTCCAGATGACAAGAAAATATTAGTGGTTCCTCCATTTTGTATAGAAATGACAAATTCTTGAGTCTACTCCACCTGGACCTCACTGTAATGTATTTCATAGTATTTTCTATGACGTGATACGATCAATATTGAACCTATCACTGCTTAAATGGTTATAATCAATTTTTCATTTAATCTAAGAATCATTTTTCCACGTCGTGGTCAATCTAATGTTAAATGAACTCTAGATGATAAGAAAATATTAGTGGTTCCACCATTTTGTAAAGAAATGACGAATTCTTGAGTCTACACCACTTGGACCTTGCTCTAATATATTTCATAGTACTTCCTATGATGTGATACGATTACAAGAACTCCAGATGACAGCTGAGTCTACATATATCACTGTAGTATCCCTAAATATCCCCAAAAATTAATTTCCATGTACCAATTTATCCCATCAAATGTTAAATTCTATTTCCACAGACTAATTGTAACGTGATACGATTAAAAATACTCCAGGTGACAGCTGAGTCTACATATATCACTATAGTATCCCTAAATATCCCCAAAAATTAATTTCGATGTACCAATTTATCCCATAAAATGTTAAATCCTATTTCCACAGACCAATTTTAACGTGATACGATTAAAAGTACTCTAAGTAACAGCTGAGCCTACATAGATCACTGGAATATCCCTGAATATCCCTAAATATTCCCCAGAAATTAATTTCGATGTACCAATTTATCCCATAAAATGTTAAATCCTATTTCTGTAGACTAGCTTCAACGTGATACGATTAAAAGTACTCCAGGTGACAGCTGAACCTACACAGGTCACTGGGATATCCCTAAATATCCCCCAAAATTTAATTTCCATGTACCAATTTATCTCATAAAATATTAAATCCTATTTTCACAGATTAGTGTTAACGTGATACGATTAAAAGTACTCCAGATGACAGCTGAGCCTACATAGACCATTGGAGTATCCCTAAATACCCTCTACCTGCTGCCACGGATTTGCGAGGGTACTTCGGAATCTGCTTGTTCGGCCATCCACGCGTAACCCTAACTCCACTAGTAGAACACGGTTTATTGTCATCTACGTGCTAACCCTTTCGCTATTACTGGTCACTTGCCACGAAACGCTGGGAACGCTGTTCGTATACCATAAGCGAGCATGTCGTCATTGAACGATTTTCACACGATGCGGGCGACTGTGCACATGATATATGAGCCACACCGACCAAGCCGAACTGATCGACTCTATCGGGATAAATCGTTTGCTTTCTGAACGATTAATCACACGCTTTGGTACGAAAATTGAGAGACTTGTAAAATGTGGCCTGACTCCTGCGATTTAACGCTTTCCACGCTGGAACTATCAAACTAGTCGCTATAACTGATTCCACGTTCCTCCATCTCTATAGTCTGTCAAGAATAATCCTTTTACAAAACTAACTTTGACTTCTATTAGAATTACACGAATATCAATTTCTATTAAATTATTATTATTATCTAGTGACTCTTTTTATTTTTATTTTTCTATGGAGTTTAATGTTGCATCGATTGCAAAATTATTTTTTAGGTTATGTCTGTGGTCCTTTGAACCGATGTTTCTGAATGGAGTCCATATTTTCTTCTCTGTAAAGTAAATCCTTTGCATTCGTACAGTAAATTGGGTGCTGATATTAGGTGGTTGCAAAGGTTGCAGATGGGTCTGATTTTCGTAACAAATATTCGAGGATGATCCTCGAGTGATCCTCAGTCTTGACAAGATTACTCTATCCTTTCTGATGAGATTCCGGATTAGGATTTCTTGGAAAATGTCCTGTATTGTATTACGTATAATTGTCTTATCCTATTATGTACACCGATGAAAGTCAATTATGTCTTCCCGTGAAGTATGCTTTTCTTCAACGTCAAATTTAATTTTAAAAAATGAAGAGGCAAATGTGTATTTTATTATTTAAAAAATTCTTGGTAATGTCTAATTTAACACAGTTCTTCGTCGTTTTATTTCGCCTTATTTCGAAATTCTGCGAGATAATATGAAAGGCAAAAGTAAAGAAAGGAGACACGACAAAGAGCGCGACACACTGTTCGCTCGGTAAATATACGTTTATGGCAGCGAGTCCCGTTCAGCGGTGCTATACCGGCGACCAGTTTGACCGTGGCGAAAGGGTTAAAGGAAACACGGGAATAGCATAAAAATAACTCGTAAAATCAATCACCGGTCTCTGACTTAATCCTCCATTGTTCCCAATCCAATTTCCCGGACCGGAAAGACGATCAGAGACAGATCATAACTCACGATCAGCTACGAAACACACTTCCAAATTTACTGACGGGTCCATAATCCGTGACTTACGTATTCGCAATTCACCCCAATTTAATTCCCTTATTTCACCGGAATTTATCTTCTCGACCAAGAATAAACGAACACAGATCACGTTATTTGTTTCCAGTGACTTTTCTATAAGAAGAATTAATCAGACGATGCTTATGTGCTTTGACAAACATAAGCTAGCTTAATTGAGATTTAGTTTGAGATTAAGTTCTTGTTGAGACTACTTAGTTGAGATTAGGTTCTTATTTTACTATAATATAGAGAATTTAATGTATTAGGTCAAACGTAGCATGTCTGTCTTGATGGTTTCATTTTGACTGACCTGCTGTGTGTCAACTGGTTATATAGCGTGTGAGTAGTGGTTACGTGTTTTTCAATTGGTGTACGTCTATTTGAGGTGTGTATGAAATTAGCCAGTCCTTCTATAGTGGTCAGAGGATAGATCAGTTTGAGTCCTGTTGGAATAAACCATAACGGTGCAACGATGACAGGCGAGCTAGATGTGACATGTCTCTAGCGGATTTTGGGTCTCAAGGACCTTTGTTACTATGATAGCAACCAGGAGTCGTCTGTAGGGTTTGGATCTAGAAGACCTTCTGTTTTCTAGAATAGTTCATTCCAAACCTGAAGCGGTATAGAGTACGTTTGTTGTCAAAAGCCTAACAGACATTTACAGTTTTCCTCTGTATTTTCATAAATATACATTTTGTTAATAGTAAAATTTATATATTCTCTGCTATATAATCGTAGATGGTTAGTTCCCTGCGAATTATAATGAATTCTCTGTAATTTCAGTCCAAGAGATTATGACAGGCCTGTATTCCCTTTGTTTACTGGCGATTTACAGATTCTGACTAGGGCCTAGTCCAAGTGACTACTAAAACGGATTGCCATTAGAAACGAAAAGACGAGAAGCAGAAATTCGGTGAGTCGGAGATCAAAGTGAATCGGATTCTGTAACTCGCGAGGATATCTCGTCGCTGCGAGCTGGTCCGTGGAAGCAGAAGGCAAGCATGCACTTCTCCATCCTCGCAATCTCTTGGTTTTTCTCTCCCTGGGTGGTATATCCGGTCGCCAACAGGTCGACAGCCGCTCGACTGGAACAACCGACGAGATTAAGGCGAGTTCTCGATAGCGGCTGGCCGTCGTCACAGTTCGGTTATCCGGATTCATCGAAATTCAGGCCCGGTCCGTCCACCCTCTCCAGGCTAATCCTCGATAAGGGCTGCTGGTCCCGCATTGGTCCACGAGCTTCCCGATTTGCATCCGCGATTTCCACTCCATTCTTTCCTCGTCCACGACGTCCATGTGCAACCTAACACCGTAATCCTCCCAGCGACTGTCAACTGCAGTTCCTCGGGGAGTGCCTCCGCGTCTCGGAGTGATCTATGAGCTAAATACTGTCAAATATGCGCGAATTTTTGGATTAATCGAATCCACTGGTGACTATGGCACCGATGATAATCGATTTTTACGCTGGTAGAACGTCAGTCCGTACATTTGCAGCGTATTGTGCCCACCCTTGGCAGAAACTTGCCCTGTCAATTGCCCCGAATTGCACCCACCGTGCCAAATTTTATTTTACGAACACTGCGAAATATCTCTTTGTTGCTTTGTTGCAAAACTGCACGGCAATTTCCTATAGGTGCGATGGTACCGAGTTTCCTAATGATTTCTTTATTTGTCTGACCTGGCTGGGAATTTGCGCCGATTGTGCCCCAGATTCTCGCTCGCCCTGGCAAATTTTATTTCGCGAATTCCGCGAGACATACGTCCGTCGATTGGAAAATACGGGAAGAATTTGTTCGTTCGTCAAAATCCGTGGGAAATTGAATCGACGTTTCGAAATTGACAGGATAGGAGAAGGATGTTAGAGGCTTAATGATGTAACGACGTTCGACGCGAGCTGTCGTTACATCTCGCGGATCAGCTTGACAAATTATGGAGGATTCGAGGTGAAGAGGGATTATCGACGACTCGACTTTCTTCCAGCTGGCCCATTCTCGTCTCCCCGTTCCTTCCTGTCCGATGAACCGCGGAAACCGGGTCATGATTAAAATTCTAACGCTCGGTGGCAGAGACAAGTACAAGTTGGTCTAATTGCCGGAGACAAATATGACAGGTAACACGGTGTTATACAACACGTCGAGTTGCCTGGCAATGCTGTCATAATGTCAACGTTCCGCCTGCCGGGAAATAATAATTCATCCTTCGAAGGGGAATAAATGTTTCGCGATATCCATCTTTCCTTTGAACGAGTCTCTGCTTCCTCGAATACCTGGGCTCTCCTTTTCCTTTTATACGGGGTGTTGGGAATAAAGGATCGAGGAATTAACGACCCCTCGGTAACAGGAATACGGAATGCTGGACGAACATAGAATTCCGGAAAGACGCTATTTTTGGTTCAAGAAGTGGTTCTTAGCTTCAAGAATAAGGTAACTGCACGACGATAATGAAATAAAGTGGTATCGATTTCTTATCGTCGCGTTAAAATGGAAGGAAAATATCTTAAAAGAATTTAGTTTGCTGGAGAAGAAAGGGAATTTAAATATTAACACTTGAACTACTGAGCTATAATGTGTACCTAAATATAGTGCACGTAATTGGTGTTAATTAATGTGATATAATGAAAATCAAAGAGCAAACGAAATTGTGAGCCTATGTGAGCAAGAACTGGTATAATTTCTATCAAAAGCAGCTGCATATTTTCAACAATTACGAAAATAAAATGTCCAATACGAGTCATTTTGACTCCTAGGGTAGCTCTAGTGTTAGATAATGAATTTAAAAAGGATTGGGAAATGTGGAGAAAATGAAACGACATTTGTTTAATATGACACTATTATAGGGGGTTAAACTGGGCCCTGAAGGCTAAAGTAAAGCTTCACAACCCGCTATTAACTATAATATATTCAGTAATATTATAGTCTTTTGCTACAGTGTGCATGCAACTAGCTTCTGTTCAGATTTTAGTTCTGAGAGTCAAAATAAAGTCCCAGAGCACGCTATTAACTATAATATACCCATTAACAGACTTTTATTATAGTATGCAAGTAGAAAATATGAATATCCTAACAAAGAAACTAGCTTATGTTCAGTTCTGACTTCAGAGCTCTGGGTTCTGAGTCCTGAGTCATTAGTTGTTTGTTTCTACTATCTGGAGATTCATTGACAGTTTCTACTCATTGGTAATTAGGTGTCAACTATCTATTATAATTTTAGTTATCAATTTTGAGTTCTGTTAGTTCCTCCATTTTGTACAGAAATGACAAATCTTCAAAGGAATTCCACCTGGATCCACCTCTAATAAATTTAACACCTCTCGGACGTGGTTCATCCCACATCCGCCATGTTCCTCGAACACGGACTCAAAATTCCATCAAAGCTGCATCACATCCCAGCAAAGGTAAAATTCTACACGAATCCTATACCACACGCGAAGATTACCCCGTTTCCTGGCGTTTCCGGCTGGGATGAATTTCATCCTCGCGGGGCCTGAAATCCGGTAACGCGCGACGCTGTGTCTCGGGAGCTTAAGAAAGCGCCCGGAGAGTCAGCTTTCTCTGTAATACACGGTGTCAATTTCATACCGGCCAGCCGTTCGTCCTCCATGACTCGAACTCTTTGTAGCATCTCGCGTGTCTCTATCTCGCGGGTCGACGCCCGTGTGGCCCGAGGTCGTCCACCTAAATGCTCGCTGCTCATCTCGATGTGTCACGACTCTCCTCTCCGCCTCTCCCTTAAATATTTCCTAAAATAAATAACAAATTCCTTCCACCCAGAATCCGACAAAAGCCACGTCCTCCAACGCAACACCCCAAACCTAACCTCAACCCAACCCTACCGAATAAAAACCTAATGACCGACCCCTATCATTTGCATCCGAAACCTTCACACCACTATACCCTCATCGATCAAGCAAGTCACTAAAACATACCTCAAACGTCCAATAATCCTCTATCACCAGTTCTCAGACAAGATCCATCCTTCCAACGTCTCTCAGAGAACGCTGCTCGAATTTCAACGCATCCGAAGGTCCAAGCCGCCATTGGAGATACGATCCGCCCGGAGCGCCACCTCCCGCGGTGGCGGCGAGCGAAAGTAGCGGTTGGAAAATTGATATGTATCTCGCGCGTCGCATTATGCGGCTTCGTTATCGCGCAGCGCCACCGTGCGATACGCGGCGGCGCTCGTAACTCAGCGTGGCCACTCGATACCATCTAGCGGCTATCTAATGATTTAATTCGTTGCGGAAAGCGGACCTGCTCGCGGGTGTTCAACGGGGAATTCGGAGAATTGGAACACGTCGACAGCGCGAACGAGAATGTCCGTGAGATCTTTCAGGAGAGAGAGAGAGAGAGAGAGAGAGATACGGTTACGACGTTCGAATAGCCCGGAGAAGAACGGGACTCGCGGGATGCATGTGAATTAACGTGCCGGCTGGGAAAATATTCTGTTCTCTCGCGATACCAGAGAGTGGGGAGGATGAGATGAAAAATTCCATGAACGTTCGAGGAGCAACGGCGTGTGGAGCCTGCTTGATTCGGAGTTCGAATTTTCGATCCGGCGGGCGGGCAGGATCGGAGTCCGGGCTCGGCGCGATTGTGAGCCAGTCTTAAGGCCCGTTTCACCGCGCGAAATCGTGGCGGGGATGCGACGGTGGACCTCGGTCGGTTCTCCAGCCGAGACACGCTGCGCGGGCAGTGTCGGCGATGCGCTTGCAGCGTCTGCTTCTGCGCGGCGTTCGCGATCCTATCTGCTCGTTTGCTACGTCGCGACGCCTCGCGACGCGTGTTTCTTAACATCGCGACTCCCTGCCGTGTGTTTATGTGCACGAATATAGAATTTATGTATGACGATAATTAAAGAACCCTGGTACATGGAGATACTGGTTCCTTATCTCGGCAGCGGCTAGTGAATCTTTCGGGAACTTGAGTTTGGAACTAGGAATCTAGGATTTGGGGGAATCTTAATGGTGTGTTTATATTTGTAAATATAGTAGATATGCGGGAATGATAGTAATTGAAGAGGTATAATAAAAGTAGATATCTGTATGTATTATGCTCTCATCTTGATAGAAGCTAGTGAATTTTCTTAGTAACTTCGGAGTCAGATTTATAACTAGGAATTTAGATTATTTGGAAACTCTACTTCCTGTGAACGTTTACAAATATAATGCGCATACCATAACTACCATAAGAGATACAAAAGACGCGAGAAAGAACTCGCGAAGAACGCGAGGCCTCCCTCGTCTGAGCAACCCAGAAATAGTGCAAACATTCGCGTGCCTGAACGACAAAGTCTGCCGTCTCGTCGAGACCACGTCCCCAGTGGACAAAGTTGATCTTGAAGAATCGCGAGGTGTGACCGTCACGTGAGACACCTGCGAAGTTTCACTGTTGAAGAGGAGCATCCATCGAGGTGAGTCCATCGCTCGTCCCTTCCTTGATCTTCGACCTAACCGATCCGGGTACCGATCGCCAAAATTGCGGAATTCTTCGCGAGACGCGTGTGACGCCATTTTCCAAAGACTTAACAAATCTTAACAAATAAGTGGGTGCACGAAGTCGCGTCCCTGCGGAAATCGCTCGAGATAACGGCCTGTTCTTGTATTTATTATCAGGAAGATGAAATTTTTCCTCATTGATATTTTAGAATCTAGGATCTAGGATCTAGGATCTAAGATGTTCTAGAGACGCTGAGGTAGCTGTTGAGGGACTTTCTTGGGGAACGGGGAGTCAGCTTTGAAGTTGCGAATTTTATCCTATTCTGAGAATCTTATGATTTAACCCTTTCGTTACTATGGATGACTATAGTCAGAATCCTATCTTCGGAAAATATGGTTCCTGAGACCACAGATTCCCTCGTGAGAGAACGATTTATAGCTAAGTTTGAGTAATTTCCACGGATAACGCAAGCTATCTGTTAAACTCTCGACTCGTTGCGGGGACGCGATTTCTCTCGTTGAATTTCCCGCTCGTATCGGCGCATGCGTGGGCCAGGCGACCCAACGACCGCCGCTGGCCGGTCTTTTATCGTGTCTGTTGATTTATCGGGGTGTGCCCCGTCATGCGTGCACACGTGCGTCTATGAATAGAAACCGCCAGGGACCACCGTGATCTCGACTTTTCGAGGCGACCGCGCGCCGCCATGTTGTCGAACGTGCTGCCCCCACCGGTGGTCCGTGCAGCTGCAGCGATCCGTTTCAGCGTTTCGCGTGGATACACGCGTGCTACCGCATATCACGTACGGCGTAATTCGATTTTCGTGGGTTTCGTCGATCCGTTAAGCGTCGCGATGCCAAACGAATTTCGTTACAGATATACACTTGTGTGCGTGTGTATATATCGCGCAATGGACGCGGTAACAGTAGGGCTACTAAACCCGACGAAATGACGGATTTCGAATGTTTCGCTTCTCATCTACTGCGAGTACGTAATTATAAGTAGTTTGTTAAATTTTATTTTTCTTTCGATTATAACAAATTAAAAAAAAGAATTTAGAATTAGTTACTTAGAAAAAGTGTGAACTAATTTCCAACGAAAGATTAACCAAAAGTTTCAGTATCCTTTCGAATTTTCGCATTAACGGTAGGACTACTAAACCCGACAAAATGGCGGATTTCGAACGTTTCGCTTTTCATTCACTGCGAGTACGTAATTATAAATAGTTATTTAAGTACGTAATTATAAGTAGTTTATTAACCCTTTGCACTCGAGAGATGAGCTTCAGTCACCATTTCATAAAATTTGGAAAATCGATATTAATGAATATATCAAATTTAATATAATGTAACAGCATGCGTGTACATGCATGTACTATTATACGATTCTTTATTCACTGCTCAAAAAAGTATTGCCAGTTTTTTAGTCGAGAATCCTTGAATTTCTACTCTTCTCTAGCCACAAAATCGTCGAGTGCAAAGTGTTAAGTTTCTTTGTATTTTTCTTTCGGAAAAATAAATTTAAAAAAAATCTACAATTCCAGAAAAGTGTACACCAATTTCCAACGAAAGAAATTAACCAAAAGTTTAAGTATCCCTTCGAATTTTGCGCAATTTCGTATAATACAAATATTCCACAAGTGGAACAATTCCAAGAGCGAATTAAAAAACCAAAATCTACAACAATTCCGGACAAATGCAAACTAGTTTTGCCCGAAAACTTTTGCGAATTAACGCATATCTCATTATGCAAATGCAAGACTATCGAAGGCAGCACGAAGACGATTACAACGAAAATTCCCGAGAGTCGACCACGCGTTAAAACCCAGGGCTAATTACATCGTAATAGCCTGCACGGACGCTTACACGAACGCGGACCAGGCCGACCTAGGTGCGAAAGGGCTAGGGGGTAGCAACCCCCGAGGAATCCTTCGGAGAACGCGGCGAGCCGGCGGCGAAGCGGCGCGAAGAGACACAGTGCCGTACTTAGAGCACTTTCGATTTCACCCCTCGGCCCGCATCGCGTTTCGAGAGTCGCGACCGCGCAAACAAGCACTTCCATTCACTCGCTAATCGCGCGCCCGGGCTAAATTGAATCCCCGGACGACCGCGCATAATCTGTCCTCTCGTCCGCTCGCTCGATCGCCGGGTACCGCGCTGAAAATTCGAAGAAAATTGCCCCGGCCAGGATTTCAGCCCGAGCGTCCTTCGTTCCGGTCGTAGACGGGACGCGCAGCCGTGTGAAGGGGGATTAGGATGCACGAGATATTCCAGGTAATTCCTCGCATAAAACTCAGCGGAAAATGTAGAATAAAATTTTTTCCTACGAAGCTCTGTTTTCGAGAAAATCGAGCTCGAAAATTTCAGGGAAATGTCCACTTTTTTCAAAATAACGGTATTTTTAACGTTTAAAATATTGAGGTAACTGAGGTATGGAAATTTGTGGCTCATTGTCTGTTGAAATTCTATAAGGTGGCCAATATCCTTTACAAGTGCGCGCAATAGTGCAATAGTGCGCGCAAGCGGAGCAAACTGCGCAGTACGTGCACGCGCACCCAGCGCATCTTCAAATTCGATTTTCTCGGAAACCAAGCCTCGTACGGGAAAAATTTATTCTACGTTTTCGATTCAGTTTTATGCGAGGAATTATTTTCGTATGGGTTATACCGCGATTTCTATACCGTGACCTCGCATGGAGCGCGATTAGCTAGGAAAGTGACTGCAGGAAAAATTAAGCGATCGGAATTTTGTATTTTAGAAATGGAATGATCGAAAATGTTACTTAAAAAGATTAGATGGTTCGTGAGAAAATGGTTATGCAGAAAGAATAATTTTCTTTCACTGTTTAAGAAGGAACATAAATGAAATTAACACTGAATCTATAACGACTAAATTCGGAATTTTGTAATGTGTAGAATTAATTTCTGAATATTTTCCTTTCCCATTTTTCATTTACCAGTCACATTCGTAATTTTAACCAATTTTGAAACAATAACACTTCAACGTGTAATAAAAAATATACTCCCAATTCCAAATACCGTTTTGTTTACGAGCCAATGAAATTTTAAAAGCAATAAAAATGTACATTTTTCGGAAAAATAACTGTCGGTATTTTGTTATAATTCCTTTCAACTTTACAGTATAATACACTTTGTTTTCGTCGAGTATAGGTTTTTGAAATCAAATGGAACATTTAAAGGGTTAAAAATTAAAGTGCGAAATTATAAAAATTATTGCTCATTTCTAAAATCCCATGACACAGCAAGAACTATGTTATACCTAATTAACATAATGCAATTGTACTGTACGATATTATTTTTCCGCAAGAAATGTAGGAGAAAAGAAATTAGCACTGTTAAATAATTAGCCAGGAATATATAAAAATTAATTAATTGCATTTTACAATCCAGGAATCTCTCGAAACCTCTAGAAACATTGGTGCCCAGTGAAAATAATCGAGTACCGAATATTTAAAAATCTAATTTAATACCGAAAATTTAAAAAGTACGAAATTATAAAAATTATTGCTCATTTCTACAATCTGATGACACAGCAAGAACTATGTTACACCTAATTAACATAATGCAATTGTACTGTACGATATTATTTTTCCGCAAGAAATCTAGGAGAAAAGAAATTAGCACTGTTAAATAATTAGCCAGGAATATATAAAAATTAATTAATTGCATTTTAAAATCCAGGAATCTCTCGAAACCTCTAGAAACATTGGTGCCCAGTGAAAATAATCGAGTACCGAATATTTAAAAATCTAATTTAATACCGAAAATTTAAAAAGTACGAAATTATAAAAATTATTGCTCATTTCTACAATCTGATGACACAGCAAGAACTATGTTACACCTAATTAACATAATGCAATTGTACTGTACGATATTATTTTTCCGCAAGAAATCTAGGAGAAAAGAAATTAGCACTGTTAAATAATTAGCCAGGAATATATAAAAATTAATTAATTCCATTTTATAATCCAGGAATCTCTCGAAACCTCTAGAAACATTGGTGCCCAGTGAAAATAATCGAGTACCGAATATTTAACAAATTTCCTGCTATTAATCATCAGAATTTTCTCATACCTCCATTGTGAGGATTCAGGTGGAATATCTGAGGAGTCCACTATAGAACCGGGTAATAAATGCACGTAATAGAAAAGGATTGTACAATGTTAAATGATTAATTTGATAATAAAAAGACTGGAAGAAATGTATAATACCTTTATTAAACAGACCGAATGAAGCAGTCGGTAACAGGTATTTCTTTACATGCCGTGCTCTCGAGATAATAATTCATAAAGGGGTTGAATAATTTTCTTAATGAGTTTCCAAGTTTACCCCATTTTTCGCGAGTCGCTTAATATTCATGAACCAGGGGTGTACGTGAAACAGGCCAGGGCCGTTGCAGCGCGGGGAAGACGCTTCTTTCGCGAAAGAATTCGCGATTGTACTCGCTGCCTGCGAAAACGGGACGAAAGGAAACCGTGGCTGGAAGAATTAAAGTGGAAAGTACGGGGTCCTTTGATCGCGGATGAGCAAGTTAACTTATCTTTCATTGCGATTCCCTGCGCGGTAAAATTCGCGACAATGTCGGGACGAAACTTTTCTCTTAAAAGACTCGGCAGGTCTACCGAGGCGTCTGCGTAAAGAAACATCAGCGTAACGGGAATTCGCATACCACCCTCACGTCGCAATCTCACCCCGCCATATTTTTCGCACGGGATTATCCGGAAATCGGGACTTAAAAGTTGCCCAAAGTATTTTTCATTTGCGAGGAGACGCGATGGAAAAATTTATTTTTATTTTGGGATATTCCTGTTTTGAAATTCAATTGAAATTGGGAATTAAGTATTAGGCGTCTATGTAAAGAAATATTAGTATAATGGAGAATTGCATACCACTCCCTGACATCGTAATTTCATCATGCCATATTTTTCGCAGAGGATTATCCGGAAATCGGGACTTAAAAGTTGCCCAAAGTATTTTTCATTTGCGAGGAGACGCGATGGAAAAATTTATTTTTATTTCGGGATATTCCTGTTTTGAAATTCAATTGAAATTGGGAATTAAGTATTAGGCGTCTATGTAAAGAAATATCAGTATAATAGAGAATTGCATACCACTTCCTGACATCGTAATTTCATCATGCCATATTTTTCGCATGGGATTATCCGGAAATCGGGACTTAAAAGTTGCCCAAAGTATTTTTCATTTGCGAGGAGACGCGATGGAAAAATTTATTTTTATTTCGGGATATTCCTGTTTTGAAATTCAATTGAAATTGGGAATTAAGTATTAGGCGTCTATGTAAAGAAATATCAGTATAATAGAGAATTGCATACCACTTCCTGACATCGTAATTTCATCATGCCATATTTTTCGCAGAGGATTATCCGGAAATCGGGACTTAAAAGTTGCCCAAAGTATTTTTCCTTTGCGAGGAGACGCGATGGAAAAATTTATTTTTATTTCGGGATATTCCTGTTTTGAAATTCAATTGAAATTGAGAATTAAGTATTAGGTGTCTATGCAAAGAAACAATTATGCGCAGGATTATTCTAAAATCGGGACTTAGAAGTTGCAGAAAATATTTTTCATCTGCCAGAAGCCACGATGGAAAAATTTATTTTTCTTTTGTAATATTCTTATTTTGAAATTCAATTGAAATTGGGAATTAAGTATCAAGTCTCTATGTAAAGAGACATTAGTATAATGAAAAATCGCATACCACCCCCATGACATTGCAATTTCGTCCCGCCATATTTCTCCCACAGAATTATCCTAAAATCGGGACCTAAAAGTTGCAGAAAGTATTTTTCATTTGCAAGGAGAAGCATTGGAAAAATTTTTCTTTCATTTATGATATACTAATTTCAAAATTGAAATTGAAATTCTGAATTAAGTATTTTTCTTGGAATTAAATAAGGAGGGGATGTTTAAAAGGTCCCCTATAGCTGGGAATAATATTTTAACCTAACTCGCCTATGTTTAAACTTACTATACTAAGAATGAGCAATGTCAAAATTTTATTATACTGTCCACCATGGCCAAAGACGGTATTCTGAGAAAATTGGGGTGAAACATTTGGTTGACAAATTGACAATGACAACTGACAGCAACAGGCGTTGTAGTGTCGCGAGCTTTTTGAATTTTTCTGCACTCGACGCAACAAAGAACGGAGAATTTTTTAAGGTAATAAAAAAAAAAAATTGATTTTTTGGAAGCATATCCTGAAAATGGACATACTGCTCTGCCCCCTTCACGAGATAAATCCACCTATCTACTTATTTACCTATTTACCTATCTCTACGTTCTGCAATGTGTCCTGCAAGCATAAATATTAGTAAATTGACTTCCTTTACCAAAGAATGACCACACTGGCGAATATAAACACGGAGAAATAGACCAAAAATAAATAAATAATCTGCAAAAACTGGCCCAAATTCCGAATTCGTCAGCAACAAGCGTCACCGGAAGATCGAGGAAGAGATGGCGGAAGCTGGACTCTCGGACCGCGTGATGCATCGATGGCGGATGAACGAGTGGACGAAGACAGTGACAGGCTAGCGTGGCGCGTATTTAAAGTGGAATCGACGGGCTGCCAGTCGCAATGTCGGCTCCAGGCCGCGCGGAATAAACGTCGCGGCGACGTAACCGCCGATATTTCCCGTCCGAGCCTATCGACTCGCCAGGAGACGACTTAATAGAACGATGCCGGGGCACCCTCTTAATGGAATATCGCATAAAACCGCGGGTGGCATTAACCCTCTCGTGGCCGTGCTTCGAGCAAAAAGCCGGCCGCGCAGCTTCCCGCAGCCCCGTGGATATAGTTATCGACGAGAAGTGCGGCGAGGGCTCGGAATAATTGGGGCGTTGCCCTCTGGCTAGGGAAAAATCGAGGGGGAGGTAAGAAAAACAGGAGAATTCGCTGAAAAATTGGCGAATCCGCGAGACGTCTGTCTAGTCGACCGGTAACCACCCCAAAGGAGCAGCTTGAAAGAAGCGGTCGCTATTCGAGTCGAGAAAGCAGAGTCGAGAGGGTTCGGGGATGAATTGCTCGGGAGAAAAGGCGCGTCCGATTGGTCTATCGGGGGATCATTGGCGTTAAGCATGGTGCACATAGTGGTCGATGGATCCGTAGGTTGTACGAAATAATTAGTCGTATCCTCGTGGAGAAAGAGACGCCCCATTTCGCACGCTTAATGACCCAGCAAGACGTCCTCCACCCTCCGCGGTTCAATTGAACCCGTAATTAATTGCTGCTCTCGGGAGAGAGCCCAAGGTCGATGCACTCGATTTCCTTCGATCACTATCTTTCCGATATTGCGGTTATTCCTCGAGGAATACAAGCGGTTCCTTCCATCTGCCACACTGTGCATCCTTATACGTATCTACCATGAACTTAATATAGGCATAGTAGTACTTATGGGGTGTTAAAATGACTGGTTTTGGATATTTCATTTGCGAAATTTCTGAGAACATGTAGATACTTTTGGCAAATTTATTTTCTACTGTAATTATTGTCAATTATATGCAGCACTTTGTTACTCGTAGGTTGACAGTCCTAGTTACTGTCAAAACTGGTGACATTTCTTTCTTCTGAGCTGTATATTTTAACATATGATTGAGCTTCTCAATTGATCAATATGTATATATGTGTCTTGGATATTGGTCAATGATCGTGAGCGAATCTGGCGTAAATTGAAAGAAGGAATGTAGATGAGATCATAAGTGCAAGACGCGTGACATACGTTTGCATTTCGACCTCTTCCTTAGTAGTGTTTCGATTCCTGTTTCATCCAGTGTTTCAGACAGAGGACTACATAAGAGGTGTGATAAATACAAATACCAAATAAAAGAACAGTGTGCATCTATTTCACGACAGTGAGTAGGAATTCCAGGCACCTTCAAGCTAGTGTCAATGCTGCATCTCGTTTGCAATTCATTGACAGTCCTAGTTACTGTCAAAACTGGTGACATTTCTTTCTTCTGAGCTGTATATTTTAACATATGATTGAGCTTCTCAATTGATCAATATGTATATATGTGTCTTGGATATTGGTGTCTTGGCTATTGGTGTCTTGGATATTGGTCAATGATCGTGAGCGAATCTGGCGTAAATTGAAAGAAGGAATGTAGATGAGATCATAAGTGCAAGACGCGTGACATACGTTTGCATTTCGACCTCTTCCTTAGTAGTGTTTCGATTCCTGTTTCATCCAGTGTTTCAGACAGAGGACTACATAAGAGGTGTGATAAATACAAATACCAAATAAAAGAACAGTGTGCATCTATTTCACGACAGTGAGTAGGAATTCCAGGCACCTTCAAGCTAGTGTCAATGCTGCATCTCGTTTGCAATTCATCAACTTTCTGCTATACTTGATTCAAAATCTTTAGATATTTGATATTTTATACACTGTACAGTCTGTCCGAATTCTAGCTTGAACTTAACCCAAACGCGCAGTAAGGAATTCCAATTATCTCTTTAAAAGTATAGCAATAGTGAGACAGACAAGAGTTTTGGACCAAACTTGCTTCATCTCGTTAACAATAAATAAATTACAACCTGGACTTCTACTAAGATCGATTGAAAATCTTTAGATCACTCGACTCTTTAATATTTTATACACCAATTCTGGCATAAACCTAACCTAAACGCGAAATAAGAAGTTTCAATTATCTCTTTAAAAGCATAGCAACAGTGAGATAGACAAGAGTCTTGGACCAAACTTGCTTCATCTCGTTAACAATAAATAAATTACAACCTGGACTGCTGATATACTCCATTAACCACTTGCGCTGGAAAAACGTGCCACGCACGTCGTGATGCCTTTGTGGCAGAATCGCCAACGACGTGGTACACACGACGTGACACCTCTCAGCGAGTTACACTGGATGGCACACGCATCTGTGAATTTCTTACCAGCGCAAGTGGTTAAAAACCTTCAGATCATTTGACAGCAATAGCTTCGCGAGCATCTCTTTACCAATTCCATCCTAAACCTACCCCAAACTCGACCAACGCTCGTCTCTCGCCCTGGTCGACAAGGGACTCAGTAGAACCGAGAAGAGAAAAGGAAGAAAAATTGTAGAGTTGGGCCGCGATAGCGAGTTTTCCCAGACACGGTGGCCCTCGAAATTCCTGCGCGTGGAACGCGGGGTAACGCGTCTTTCGGGCGGAGTTTCGAAGCGGATCGGCTGGAACGAACACGAGAAGCCTGTCGAGGAGCGCGCGTGCCGATGGATCTAATTAGCAATCGGGCCGGCGGCTTAAGAGGGTTGAAAGGGGGCCAAAGGGGCCGGAAACGTCGCGCAAAACCGTCTGCGCGCCGCCATTGTCCCCGGCCCGTTCCAATTACACGTTGAAATTGCGGTTCGATCTGAATGCGATGCGGTGCCGGGCGTGGGTCGGATCGGAGATCGCTCGACGACACCTTTGTTTCACGCTCGAACAAAGTTCGATCGCTCGTTCGACCGATTATCAGCCCTACCCCGCCACAGGCAACTCCCTACCCTCGATCTAGCCGCGGCGATCTTTGTTTACTCGCGTGCGCGACCGGTTCATCGCCGTTAATTACGACTCGTCGACAGGTCTCAGACTTGCAATCGTCGAGCTTGTTCCCGGCTTATTAGCGATCGAATAATCGTGGAAAAAGCGCGAGACGATCGACATATTCCACGCGTGACAGCGTGACAGCGAAACTGACGACGCCATGTTCCGTGATGATGGAACGTTAACTTAGTTGCATCTTTGAAAATGATTTTAGTAAATCTGTCTAAAATGGGTTAGCTCTACTCGAGATTGACGGTACAATCGGATTTTTGAGATAGGGATTATTTTCTGATATTTTTATCGATTTTGGGGAATGACATTAAATGGAGTTTCATTTATGATGCACACACATAAGTGTGCTGTTATTTCATCCAGCAGTGTATTGCCTAATCTATAATACTCGTCGATTGTACACACAATCGGTTATCAGATTGGTGACTTTAATAGAAGAAGTTTGTCCACGTTGGGATTGCTCAGTCATGGTACTATCTAAACTCTGTCACTCGCTGTGTACTAACAAAGACTCTATTCGGTTATTAGATTCGTGATTTTAATGGAAAAAGGTATGTTCACCTTGCGATTGCTAAAAACAATTTCCTCACCCCATTTTTCAGGAGTGCTGTCATACTGAAAGGGTTGGTTAATCATTAGATTCGTGATTTTGACAGAATAAAGGCTATCCAGGTTGCAGTTCCTCAAAACCGCGGTACTATCTAACCTCTGCTGACACTTGCTGGTTATTAATAACGATTGTACTCACAATCAGGCATTAGAATCGCGACTTTGACAGAATAAAGTACATCCATATTGCGGTTGCTGTCAACTGTAGTACCATCCAACCTCTGACATTCGTTGTCAACTAACAATGATTCTACTCAGTCATTGTAATCGTTTAGTAGAGTACATCCACATTGAGATTACTCAAAACTGTGGTACCACCTAATCTCTGCTGAGACTTGCTGTCAATTAATAACGATTGTATTCACAATGAGTCATCAGAATCTTGACTTTGACAGAACAGAGTACGTCCACCACGTCGTAATTCCTCAAAACCATGGTACCACCTAACCCCTGACACTCGTTGTCAACTAATAACGATTCTATTCAATAATTAGATACGTGATTTTAGTAGATCACAGTTCGTCTCTTCATTTTTCGAATTCTTCAACAAAACTATCCTATCGAAAGGGATGATCATTACCGTTATCATTATCGGAACTATCAGTTTGATTGTTATTCGCGGAGCAGGGATAGGAAACTTCCGAGTGGATCTTCCAAGTGGACAGACTAGGATTACGCTAACTCCTGCCAAGCAAGAAGCTCGGGAGGTTAGGATACCGAGTTGCACAGCGGAAGAAGATGGTAACGGGGTAAGTTTTGGCATACGCCTGGGTAATAAATAGCAGATGGGTGCGATTAATCCGGCCACGTTTGGTAATTCGTTTCTCTAATTGAACTTGCGGTTATGGCGTTTTGCTAAATTGGATCCGCGGGGTAAGAGATTGGCCAAACAAGGCTATCGGGATGGATATTGGCCGAGCTGCGTATCGCGTACAACGAGGTGTAACGGAGCGAGTTTGCCCGGGTAACCTGGACCATTCGGCGTCTCGTAGGGGAATTTAAAGCGAATTCCCTCCGACTTGAGATACCCCGGCGCTGATCGATAAATTCGCGGCGATAACCCAGCGAGGACTGCGCGATCGATCGATCGATATAATTTACGAAACGAATCCAGGTACACCGGCGAAATCAACAATCGATGCATGCACCGGCACATAAATACCGAGAATCAAGTGTCACCTATAAAACCACGTGACCGGAATTATTCAGCGACCGACGATTAAGTCTCGAGACAGCGGCTAGGAAGTAGGAGTACTTCCGTTTTGCTTCAACGATTAAATCGATACCCGCGTACTTGCAGGTGCACCAGGTTACTCGGCACTTGGGATTTTATGATCCATAAAGGAAATTAATTCGAAAGCAGGAATAAAATTTAATCCCACTCCGTGGGGAGCACGAGAGCACCTAACTCGAAAATAATCATGTTTACGAAGGCGGTTAATTCTGTTATCAATTGATTCGAGGCTCCCATCGGTTCATCGATTTCGCGCTATCGATAGACAGGTCGAGTCTGCCGCATTTTCCAAATACATTTCGTCGAAAACGAATGTTTGTTTGTACAAGTTTCGCTGTTTACCTTCGATCAGAATTACCGCTCGTATGAAACTTTCATGAAGCTTCGCGCAGGTGTCTCTCGGAAAATAAATTTACGTAAAACGAAATATAACAAACGAGGTATGAATTTTTAGGTGCAATTTTTGGGTTTAATTCGAGCGAGTGTGTGCGTTGCTGGGAAATTTCGAATTCGAGAAACGAATGTTTGTTCACCATAGTGAAGTGCTTTTCGTTGGAACTTGTGTGAAAATTCGATGACTGCGACACTAGGAGTATTCTGTCAGAATAACAGATCTCGGAATTTTCCTGTTTTCAATTATTAAAATTCGTATACCTGCTTTTAAAAAAATTGTCATAGTGATTCATATTGTTATAGAACTGTAATTAATATATTTAGTTATGTGGAAAGAAGACAACAATACCATAGTGATCCAACGCCATAGATAGTCTGTCAATTGTTGTTCAGAAGACACGTTGTATGCAGAAGAAGATAATAAATTCGGGTATGAAATAGTATAGTATATTTATAGTAATTCTAGCAACCTTCCTGTACCTTGCCCTCCAATATCTGATTTTTATCATAATATTAAAATTAGTATTACTTATGACCGCTATGTTTAGATCCCCATTATGGCAACTCTCAGTCGCCATTTTGATGCTGCAAGTTAAATAACGAACAGAAACGATAACTATATTAAGTATAACTACGTATGAAATATCGAAATAAAATCACAAGTGCTTTTCTTTTTATACCTTACCATGAAAAGCATCATCGAGCTTATAAAAATAGAAGGAAAGCTTCGAATTGCTGTCATTTACTAGGGAAAAAATCTTCGAATGTAAGTATGCGAGTGTTTCATGTATGAGCTTTTAAAAAAAAAAAACGAAAGCACCGAATTGCTGCCAATTATAAGGGAAAAAATCTTCGAGTGCTTTACACATGAGCTTATAGAAATATAAGGAAAGCTTCAAATTGCTGTCATTTAAAACGAAAGAAATATTCGAGTGAAAATGTGCGAGTGCTTCACATATGAGCTTATAAAAATAGAACGAAAGCTCCGAACTGCTGTCAATTACCACGGAAAAAATCTTCGAGAGCTTTACACGTGAGCATATAGAAATATAAGGAAAGCTTCAAATTGCTGTCATTTACCATGCAAAAAATCTTTGAATGCAAGCGTGCGAGTGCTTCACATATGAGCTTATAAAAATAGAACGAAAGCTCCGAACTGCTGTCAATTACCACGGAAAAAATCTTTGAATGCAAGCGTGCGAGTGCTTCACATATGAGCTTATAAAAATAGAACGAAAGCTCCGAACTGCTGTCAATTACCACGGAAAAAATCTTTGAATGCAAGCGTGCGAGTGCTTCACATATGAGCTTATAAAAATAGAACGAAAGCTCCGAACTGCTGTCAATTACCACGGAAAAAATCTTTGAATGCAAGCGTGCGAGTGCTTCACATATGAGCTTATAAAAATAGAACGAAAGCTCCGAACTGCTGTCAATTACCACGGAAAAAATCTTTGAATGCAAGCGTGCGAGTGCTTCACATATGAGCTTATAAGGATATAAGAAAAGCTTCGAATTGCTGCCAATTACTACGGAGAAAATCTTCGAGAGCTTTACACGTGAGCATATAGAAATATAAGGAAAGCTTCAAATTGCTATCATTTGAAACGAAAGAAATATTCGAGTGCAAGTATGCGAGTGCTTCACATATGAGCTTATAAAAACAGAACGAAAGCTCCGAACTGCTGTCAATTACCATGGAAAAAATCTTCGAGAGCTTTATACATGAGCTTATAAAAATACAAGAAAAGCTTCGAATTGCTGTCATTTACCACGGAAAAAATCTTTGAATGCAAGTGTGTAAGTGCTTCACATATGAGCTTATAAGGATATAAGAAAAGCTTCGAATTGCTGCCAATTACTACGGAGAAAATCTTCGAGAGCTTTACACGTGAGCTTATAGAAATATAAGGAAAGCTTCAAATTGCTGTCATTTGAAACGAAAGAAATATTCGAGTGCAAGTGTGCGAGTGCTTCACATATAAGCTTATAAAAATAGAACGAAAGCTCCGAACTGCTGTCAATTACCACGGAAAAAATCTTCGAGAGCTTTACACATGAGCTTATAAAAATACAAGAAAAGCTTCGAATTGCTGTCATTTACCACGGAAAAGATCTTCGACCGCAAGTGTGCGAGTGCTTCACACATGCACTCATAAAGCCATAAGCAAAGCTTCGAATTGCTGTCAATTCGAGTGCTTCGCATGCCGATCACTCTTTCAAACCCTAACTATAAAACAGTCCATGAACACCCGAAACTAAAATTCCTACAGGAGTCCATAAATCAGAGAAATACGGGATTCCTCGACGGGACCACTTGGCTAGTTCGCAACAATGGCGCGAAAGTTATAAATACCCCGATATCGACTGGAATCCGCGACTCTGCAGCCCGACGAGGAATAATCGCGGAGATAGGGACGCGAGAGCTGGACCAAGTGATCGATCGGTCCGCGGAAACTCTCGTTAATCGTCCGTTTCCGCTCGCAGGCTTCGGCTGCCATCCGCGAGGGCGGTTTCCGGCGATCTCAATGGCTTCCGCCCGCCTCCTTGTCTCGTCCCTGGCTGCCAAGCGTTTTTCTCGTCCGACCGAGCCGGTCGAAGACGGATTAAGGGATCTCGCACGGACGAATTCGTTTATTTCCGATAACCTGGCGCCAGGGAAGAATTTATGACCGCTAAGGACGAGTCGTTTCGAAGTTTATCCGCGTCGTCCGGCGAACCAGCCGCCACCCTTCGGGGCCGGGGACGTGCCTGAAATTCCCCGTCAGCTCGCGAACCTCCTCTTTTTCATTTGCACCGCAGCCATCGTGAACGGGTGGACGAGAGGAATGGCGATCAAAGTTTTCGAAAATTTCCTACTACGCGAATCAACGCGTTCCAGCCAGGGGAGATTAAACCTCCGTCAATCGTGCTTGGATCTTCTTGCTGTGTGCACATCGATATTAAATTTGTAGCGAAATGGTATTATGACGTTGAAATGCATGTAGCTAGATCGGAGCTATCTTTTTTCCTAATAATATTCGTTATACTAACATTTTACCGGCCGCTGTCAACGATTATCGACCGCTGTCACGTATGCTTGGCAGAATGCTGCCACTATGCTTCTGTTTTAAGTGTCTCAATCGTCTTTTCTTGACATTCTTAAAGCAGTTGCCTGCTCTATTAGTCTCAGATCATAGTGCCCTTTTTAATAATAGCTATATACGAAGGATAGCGTAAATATGGCTGTCAATGAGCGTGAAATTCGCTGGCGACAGCGTAAGGGCGATGCGAGAAGTGTCAATTAAAGTACCAGCAGACATTGACTCTTATGATACCCTTTTCTGACGCTCTCTCCTTTTTATACTCATGCACATGATGTACTTATACTTAGACACCGGTACAAGGTGTCCAAAAATTCCAAGTGCATGCTAGAAACTCGTTCATTCATCTCGCACTACTGACAGTTTAGCCTAAACGTCATATCGATCCACTATCGCACCGTGTCAAACGGTCATCAATCGCGCTGACAATCACTTGGCCCACTCACCAGAACGAGGATAATTAGACGAGGAAATATCTTGTTGAGAGATCAATTTCTATCTGTGTGGATGGTTAGGATGAGATGGTATGACTGAGGACAGGGATCTGACGAGATTGATCAGTCTGCTTTGATCGTCAGACATGATCAGTACGTGAAAATGAAATAGAAAGCAAGTCTCTCCTCAGAATGACAGTATTATTTGTCATTTATATACACATTTCGAGGAATAATTCGTATCTTTATTGTCACTTTATTATCAACACTATGTCATCCGGTGGATTGACACCACATTGGTGTTATGGTGCTATTAAATGATGAGTCAGCCGGTGCCAAACAAAGGAATCCCAATTAGACGTGCAGACAGCATAGTGTTAATTTCTCAATAAATATTACCATCGTCCAATCTCTACGATAAGTTATTCTGCCATTGCAGAATAACTGTCAATTTCCCCTAAAACGATCAGCTGTCATCCAACATTCGTAGAAGCAACAAAAAGATCGCTGTATTGCTGTCCCTTCGACGATTTGGTCGAAGTTGCAGAAAAATCGGGAACTTGCGAGCCAGCACAGAGGACACGATCAGTAGCCGCGTAAAAATGGCGCTTTACGATGTTGTTACGTACGCTTAATTCATGCCGCGGGGCAGGACGCGGTCGTAAAGCTCGTGGACGCGGGTAGAACGCGAAGAAATCGGGGATGTAAACGGCGACTGGGACGAATAGGGGATACGAGAGGCAGGAGACACGCTTCCAACTCTTCACGACCGATTTTTATCGCTCAGTTCTGCGGCCAGGCCACGGCTTTCGCGGTCGTAAAAGCACCGAGTTCGATTCACCACCGTGCGATCGCCGAGGGAGCCAAGATGGCCGCGGCGCGCCGCCATTTCGACGGAGTCGCAGCGCCACCGCAATTAACTGCGATCTACTATGCTTCGGCGAGAAGAAGGCACAGCGTGTGTTTACATTCTCCCTCTTGCTGCAGTTCACTGACGCTTATATGATAACAGGCAGTGATCGCTGTCAACTAAAGATAGTAACGAAGATCAAAGGCAAGTCGTAACGAGACCAAGTGAGACAAAATAATGACAGCATTGGAGTAGCCTGTCAATTGAAATATCAGCTATTAAGAAAAAAGAAGCTAACATTTCGATTGAAAGACCTGTCATTGATCTTCGTCACTGTTTATAGCCAATAGAGGTCACTGTCTGTCATTACAGGAGTGTCAACGAATTACAGCAGGAGTGGGGATGCAAATATACGTACCTCCTTCTCGTGGAAGCCTAGTACCAAGTACTGTACGTTCGAAAAAAGAAGGTAGAGCGTGTTTATATCCTCACTCCTGTTGCAGTCTGCTGACACTGTTATGATCACTGACAGTGATTGCTACCGATTAGAGATGGTGACGAAGAACAACGAAGAGCCATAGTGAGATTGAATATGACAAAATAATGACAGCATCGGTGTAGTCTTTCGATCAAAACGTTAGCTTTCTCTTTCTTAATAGCTAACAGTTCGATTGAAAGACCTGCTGTTGATCTTCGTCACCGTTTTTGGCCAATAACAGTCACTACCTGTCATCATAAAAGTATCAGTGGATTGCAGTAGAATTGGGGATGCAAACACGCATAGTACCAAGTACTGTGCGTTCGAGAAAAGTAGGCACAGCGTGTGTACACCCTCACGATTGCTTAACTCTGCTGACACTCCCTTGATCATAGGTAATGACAGCTATTGGCTGAAAACGTTTAGCATTTCGATTGAAAGACCTGTCATTGATTCTCGTCATCGTCTTCAGCCAATAATAGTCACTGCCTGTGATCCAGAGAGTGTCAGTGGAATTAAACACGCCGTGCCTCCTTTTCCCGAACGCACAGTACTTACAGAGAGCTGCGAAACGCGTGAAGTAGGCCGCTCGTGAAATGTCCTTACCGCGGGATCAACAAGATCGTTGGATTTTATCTCGGAGAAGCTAATCGTCGGAACGACCGATCGATCCGAGAGATTTTATCGGTGTCGTCGGGATTTCGAGGTTTCGCGAGCGACGAGTGCCCGTTTGAAGTAGTGAAAAAGGGCGGGAAAGCAGAGGAAAGGTTGGAAATTGGCAGAGATTGGGCGAAGACGATTGGAGGAAAAGCGGGTCAGGCACGGTGTCTCGCTGGCTTGGCAAATACGTTAAGAATAATAGATTTCCTCGATCGAACACTGGTCCTTTTATTGACTGTACACTCCGATTACCTTGTAATGCCTCGTTAATATCGCTCATCACGACCGCTCCGCTCGTGGCCTGGAATATTAACGCTCCGTCCGCGGCTAGTGGAATATTTCGTGCTTCCGACTTGCGGCGCAAATTAAATTCGATAAATCGCTTATAACGAATTCCCCGCGATCGTCATCCAGATGTTGCACAAAAACCAGCAAAAATCGTTTTGCAAAAATTTGGTTTCGAAAATTTCGAAGATTTCTTCTCCAATAATTAGTCAGGACTATATAGCACGATGTTGTACCATTCTCATTAATATTCGTCTAATTTTAACGATACTAAATGGTTTTAAAGAAGAGATAAAATTCCAAAGCAAAATGGAGGCAAGAAGAACGCGAGAAAGTCAAAGCTGTTTGATCAAAGGTTAGAAATTTCAGCGCGAGACGTTATTTCGTCGTCGGGCTGCATCGATACGGAAATAAAAGAAAAATCGCGGATATCGTTGGCAATTTATCGTGAAACAGGGCCGTATTATCCTGGGGTGTACGCAACCCAGCCTCCGGGGACGTCCGTTTAATATTGCCGCGTCTGTTTGACGATAAAATATTGAAAGCCAGCAGGGCATTACACGCTCGCTGAACGTTCTTCAACGGCGTGTCTTCGAGTGCAACAGTCCGAGCTTTCCCGACTTTTCCTCGAGATAACATGGAAACCTTCGATTTCGGATACGTTTCCCGGAGAAACACGTTAATCCTCCAGCATTCGACACTGGACCCGCGAGTCGTAAAGCGTGGTCTTTCTTCGCAATGATTTTTCAACGTTTTGACATTTGTTTGAGGAAGTCGATCGATGTTTGCTCGAACGGATATATGTTTACAACTTTTCCGCTCTCTGCAGGGTAAAGATGGACTTGGAAAAGGTTATAAAGTAGAGTAGGCAAACATTTGAAATCGAAGCCGGGGTTTACAAGCGTATAAATGGATTCGATCGGTGAGCGAGTTAATCGAGAATTAATCCCATATTGTGTCATGGAATTTAGAAGCTATTATCGTGAGCACTGTCTGTCGTCTATCAGATCACGAATTACATAGAAAAATCCAATTGGAACCTGTTTGCGCCGTTACATAATTTGTTGACAGAGCAGCTTCCTGTCAACGAGCAATTATTTTTCAAATTAAGTTTGAAAGATAATAATGAAATAAAATTCACGATCCATCGGTTCAATTCGATATAGAAGTCTTGCAAAGCTGAGAAATCCTCATCCAATTGCGAAATCCCCGATAAAAGACTCGTTGACAGCATCTAGCAGCTCGATAATAATTATCGCAAGCATGTTTACAGATACACTGTTTCTCTATCATCCATTAGATCTAGAATTAAATAGGAAACTTCTATTGGTTGCCTGTTTGCGTCATTACATGCTCTGTTGACATACCAACTTCCTGTCATCGAGCAATCACTTTTCAAATTAATTTAAAAAGATAAAAATAAAATAAAATTCGGGATCAAATGTACCTAAACCTTGCAAAACCGGGGAATCCTCATCCAATTGCTAAATCGTTGTCACCTGTAGAATCCTCGCTAAAGGACTCGTTGACAGCATCTAGCACTTCAATAATAATTATCGCAAGCATATTGACATTTACATCGTTCCTTTATCATCCATTAGATCTCTAATTAAATAGAAACCTCCAATCAGTTACCAGTTTGAGCCATTACATACTCTGTTGACAGACCAGTTTCCCGTCATCGAGCAACCACTTGCCAAATTAAATTAAAACGATAAAAATAAAATAAAATTCGGGATCAAATCTACCTAAACCTTGTAAAACTAGGGAATCCTCGTCCAGTTACTAAATCGTTGTCACCTGTAGAATCCTCGTCAAAGGACTCGTTGACAGCAGTTAGCAGTCAAATGATAACTATCGTGAGCCTATTTACAGGTACATCAACCAAATTAAATTAACAAATAAAAATGAAATAAAATTCGGGATCTAACCTATCTAAACCTCGCAAACCCAAGGAATATCCGTTCAATTGCTAAACCGTCGTCACCCTCATCCTCGTCCCTCATCCTCGCGCCCCAAAGAACTCGCTGACAATAAGCACGATCGCCGCAAAGAACGGGGCTAATGGCCGCTTGGCGATACAATCCCGTTTGATAAAGTCATTGTACCAGCGGGCAGATAATCGTCCGTCTGCACACGTGGGAAACGAAGTGAATCGAGGATCGGAGGCAGCGAGGAGCAGGGTCGGACTTACGTCACGTACAAAAGGTGGACGTGAGTTTCGACGGGTGTCTGTTGTACGGGGCAGGAGGGGCGCAGAAAAGAGGGATAATTAAAGGGGGCAAGGCAAGCACGGAACTGGACACTGGCCATGTCTCCCGGGGCTTCCACGGGATCCGAAAATTCCTGCCGGATGGCCGAGGTGAATGCGTGGATCGGCGGCCGGAATACCAAAAACCGGCCGAGCGAGCTCGCGACTGCACGTGCTGGCCCCTGGCCTGCAGCTTGCCAACGGAATTTACATTTCTTGAAATAGCCCCGCTGGAAAATCGAAACGACGGAGAGAACAGGGAAAAATCGAAAAGGGGCGAAAACGGGAACTCGGATAGGGTAGCGGGAAGCCATGGAAGAGGAAGGTCGGGAGAATACCCCATCCTGGAGAGCAAATGGGAACGATATAAGATCAAGCCCTGCTCCTTCGGACCAACCTGGTCTGGGGGAATAGAAGATCGGGTGATCTTCGCGAGGTGGAACGGGTCTTGGCAGGAGTTAGAGGTGAAGGCTTCTAGGTGAAGCTGACAAAGCCTGGAGTGTCTAATTTTAACGTTACAGAGTGCTTCAAGAGGATCTTCTAGTATCTTTTCGAGAATACTTCCCCTAAATATTAATATTAAACTCGAACTCTTAGAAATAACGGAGTTATCGCTGTTTCAATAAGATTATGGACCGGGGTTGTATCTATCCTGAGGAAAATTGGGCGCCATTCTGGTACCCACCCAGGTTTGTTGTCAGTTTTACATATTGGCGAGAAGCGTAGAAATGAAGCTTTGAAAATTGACACTAAAGTGTTCAAAATGGCTGACGCCAACAAGAGTGTCTTCGTTACACTTAATTTCAATCAGGAATTTAAAAGACTCTCTTTAGGGTAGAGATGCAAATGGGTTGACAAGCCTGACCTAATTCAGAGAAAACTACAGACAGTGCATTATCAACGAAGAAGAAAGAAGACAATTACGAAAAAACACGTAGTGTCACATAGAAACATCAGGTTTATTATCGGGTCAATCCTGCTATACCTAATTCTGCTCCTCCTCTATACTAAATTTGTGTAAAAGTAATTACAACTAGTTTCCGATATTGACAACAACAAAATCTATGTAATAAACGATATTACAGACTATTATTAAAGGTAATACCTATATACAGAACCAAAACTTTTGATATTGGCAGCTAGACAGACAAGTCTGTGTCTACCTCTCAACATCGTCCAATAGGTCCTTGCAAAATCAGGATTCCTACATCGAATTTCGCTATTCTTCGTCTACAAATCGTACAAGTAGGTCATAGAAGATTCAAAGGAAGAAGAACACGCATCACCGATCGCTTCACCTGCAGGAAAAATGCTAATACCGCCTAAAGATGATGAACTGGGCATCTCTGTTCCTTCTCGACACTAAATTTGTATAAAAGTGCTTACAACTAGTTTCCAATATTGACAACAACAAAATCTAAGTAATAAACGATATTGCAGACTATTACTAAAGGTAATACCTATGTATAGAACCAAAACTTTCGATATTAGTACCTAGACAGACATGTTTGTGCCTAGCTCTCAACATCGTCCGATCGGTCCTTGCAAAATCAGGATTCCTACATCGAATTTCGCTATTCTTCGTCTACAAATCGTACAAGTAGGTCATAGAAGATTCAAAGGAAGAAGAACACGCATCACCGATCGCTTCACTTGCAGGAAAAATGCTAATACCGTCTGAAGACGATGAACTTTGAACTGGGCATCTCTGTTCCTTCTCGACACTAAATTTGTATAAAAGTGCTTACAACTAGTTTCCAATATTGACAACAACAAATTCTAAGTTATAAACGATATTTCAGACTATTACTAAAGGTAATACCTATATATAGAACCAAAACTTTCGATATTAGTACCTAGACAGACATGTTTGTGCCTAGCTCCCAACATCGTCCGATCGGTCCTTGCAAAATCAGGATTCCTACATCGAATTTCGCTATTCTTCGTCTACAAATCGTACAAGTAGGTCATAGAAGATTCAAAGGAAGAAGAACACGCATCACCGATCGCTTCACTTGCAGGAAAAATGCTAATACCGTCTGAAGACGATGAACTGGGCACCTCTCTGCACCCTTCGTCCAATCTTCGAGCCCTTTGTCCCCGAGAGTGATAAGCTCTCGTATCTGGAAGTTGCGGCAGTCGCGGAACTTCTCCTCGAAGTTGGCCAGAGAAAGAAGAAAGGCCGGAGGACGAGAAAGGGGTGTATAAAACATTCGGGTAGCCGTTGGGGCCGGTGAATAATGCATAGCCGAGGAAATGGACCGCTTAGGCGATTTAAATCTCATAAATGCATCGGCCGTTTGTTCCCGGGGACACGTACCGTTTTGTCAGGACATTCGACCGATTCTCCACTGGCTAGCAAGCCTGGTCCGCAGAGAAATCACGACAATTTCCCGGGAAAGGCCGCGGAATCTCGCGAGCTGGCTACTTCAAAGGAGCATTCCGGGGGATTAAATCGCGGGACGAGCACACACACGCGAGCTGACGTGAGCCGAATTTTTTCACCGGCTTGTGATCACAGAGCGGGCGTGAATTATAATTCGGTCTGATAGCGTCGGCAGACCTAGGCTAAGGGATAATAGAAAGCGTTCCGCGAAAGAACAGGCGCTGGCTGGCGCGAAAAAGTTGAACGGAGAGACCGAGTGGCTGATCTCGTGAGAGATAAACAGCGCAATTTAATACAATTCCGTTTCATTACGCGCAGCCGCGAGTTAAGCCCGGTTACATCTAACTTTCGTGTAAGCGAAGGAAATGTTCCGTGTTGCCGTTCGCTTTTTCTTCCCCTCCTACGCCCGTGCCAAGCCTTATCGTTGTCAATTTACAGCTGCCACGGGAATCAGATAACCGCGGCTCGGTATAATGGTTTATCTAATGCGATTGCTGATCGCTCGCAGCCGGGGTTCTTAAATCTTTTCACTCGCCAGCACCTTTCGCCAACCTCGCTGCGTGTGTTAGGGGTGCTGACGTTGACAGCGAAAGATAGCTGCTCGTTGGGACGAAGATATATTTCTGTGGTAAGGTCGGGGTGTGATTTCAGGTGGATTGTTGACATCTTTGTTTCGGGTAACTAAAGTGTCTTTCATCGAAATGATTTTCACCATTTTATTTGCATTCTTGACAGATGGCTATGATAAACTGAAAGGAGTCTCGCAATTGTGACATGTATTAGGAGTGCAGACGTTGGCAGCGAAAGAGATTTACTTGTTGGGAGAAAAATATATTTCGATGGTGATTTGGGCTGAATAGTTAACATCTTCATTTTAAATAACTAAAGTGTCTTTGATCAAAATGGTCTTCGTAATTGTGACATGTATTAGGAGTGCAGACGTTGACAGCGAAAGAGATTTACTCGTTGGGACGAAAATATGTATCTGTGCTGATCAGAGGGTGTTGGAGTGTAATTCTGGGTGGATTGTTGATATCTTTGTTTTGGGTAACTAAAATTTCTTTCATGGGAATGATCTTCGTCATTATATTTGGATTCTTGACAGATAGCTATGATAAATTGAAAGGAGTCTCGCAATTGTGACACGTATTAGGAGTGCAGACGTTGACAGCGAAAGAGATTTACTCGTTGGGACGAAAATATGTATCTGTGCTGATCAGAGGGTGTTGGAGTGTAATTCTGGGTGGATTGTTGATATCTTTGTTTTGGGTAACTAAAATTTCTTTCATGGGAATGATCTTCGTCATTATATTTGGATTCTTGACAGATAGCTATGATAAATTGAAAGGAGTCTCGCAATTGTGACACGTATTAGGAGTGCAGACGTTGACAGCGAAAGAGATTTACTCGTTGGGACGAAAATATGTATCTGTGCTGATCAGAGGGTGTTGGAGTGTAATTCTGGGTGGATTGTTGATATCTTTGTTTTGGGTAACTAAAATTTCTTTCATGGGAATGATCTTCGTCATTATATTTGGATTCTTGACAGATAGCTATGATAAATTGAAAGGAGTCTCGCAATTGTGACACGTATTAGGAGTGCAGACGTTGATAGCGAAAGAGATTTACTTGTTGGGAGGAAAATATATTTCTATGGTACTGTTGGGGTGTGATTTGGGCTGAATAGTTGACATCTTCATCTGAGGTAACTAAAGTGCCTTTGATGGAAATGATTTTCACCATTTTATTTGGAAACTTGACAAATAACTACGATAAATTGAAAGGAGTCTTGAAATTGTGATTTGTATTAGTGGTGCAGACGTTGACAGCGAAGGAGATTTAATCTCTGAGGCGAAAATATATTTCTGTAGTCATATTGGGGTGTGAATTGTTGACATCTTCATTTTCGGTAACTAATGTGTCTGATCAAAATGGTCTTCGCAATTGTGACACGTATTAGGGGTGCAGACGTTGACAGTGAAATAGATTTAATTGATGGAACCGAAAATATATTTCTGTGCTAACGTTGGGGTGTAATTTCGGCTGAATTGTTGACAATGTCTAGGATCGAAATAGTCTTCGCCATTATATTTGGAAACTAGACGGGAATAACTATGATAAAGTGAAAGGATATTCTGCGAAAACAGTATTACGAGCCCCCAACGAATATTATTAACTGACAATGATCTTAAATCAGTGATTCTATGATTCTAATTCCCTTTTAAGGATCTCAAAATTCACGAAAAATTTAAATTTTGTGCCATTAATATGACAGAATATTGCCAATAAAAGAAGAAAGACACCGTGACAGTTGACAGTTCAGGCTTATGTTAGAACAACGCGTCTTCATTATTAAGCAATATTAAATATTGTCAATTAGAAACCTGTGTTGTCTATTAAAATTACTTCTTGCATGAATTTCTGGACTCCCAATAACAATCGTAATTTAAAAGAAACTACACGTACACATATACACCAATATTCCTGAAGAAATATCGCTGACACAGAGAGTAAGAGAAGATATTATATACTTTGGAGCGAAGCAATTAAGAAAAAGAAATTTTCCTGCAATATTCTGACGTGGTAATAGCGCAGGTATTCGAATAACGTAATTCGAGCGCGGAGAATTCGAGGGTGCAGGATCAAAGGTGGTACGTTAATGAGCGTCGATTAAAGTTAGGACGAGGGGGTGAGACGAAAAGGGTCGAAGGGCGTCGTACCTGCGTCCCGATTAAGTGCCGAAGAACTTTGAATAATTAAGCCACCAACGGGGACGATGAGCGAGGAGTCTACGCTACGTGGTCGCGTTAAACTTCCAGGTAATTCTTGCGAAATTACATTGGCTGAATTGTTGTTGACGCTGGAATTTAATGGGAAACAATCGGAGGAGCGGTCGCGTTCTTTCGACTTGGAAACCGGGTCTATGGTCGCTTTGTCGAATCCTCTGGGAGATTTAGCTGATATCTTAAAAGCGTCCTCGATTTTACAGAATTCTTTTTCAACCTCTATTTGGACAAATAACTCCGGAATTAAATTTTTAAGTTCTCAGATCGAAGTTATGAATATTCGAATGGAAATTATCAAACGAAACAGTAATTGTAATTTTCAGATTTAAATCTTCGAACCCAAATTTCTATTTTTGAATTTAAATAGTTAAAGGAGAATTTTTAAGTGTAGAAACGTTCTCGAGTTTTCAAAATTCCTATTTGTTTTTGGATAAAAATTGTTGTATTTTCAAAATCAAACGTAGAATCAAAGTTTTAATTATTCAGATTGGAGTTGTGAATATTCGAATGGAAATTATCAAACGAAACAGTAATTGTAATTTTCAGATTTAAATCTTCGAACTCAAATTTCTATTTCTGAATTTAAATAGTTAAAGGAGAATTTTTCAGTGTAGAAACGTTCTCGATGCTTCGAAATTCTTATTTGTTCCCGGATAACAATTTTTGTATTTTCAAAGTCAAACGAAAAATAAAATTTTTAATTTTTCAGATTGAAGTTATGAATATTCGAATGGAAATTATCAAACGAAACAGTAATTGTAATTTTCAGATTTAAATCTTCGAACTCAAATTTCTATTTCTGAATTTAAATAGTTAAAGGAGAATTTTTCAGTGTAGAAACGTTCTCGATGCTTCGAAATTCTTATTTGTTCCCGGATAAAAATTGTTGTATTTTCAAAACCAAACGTAGAATCAAAGTTTTAATTATTCAGATTGGAGTTGTGAATATTTGAATGGAGGTTATCAAACGAAACCTTTGTATTCCTCAAATTTTGTATTTTTGAATTTAAGTAACTACATAATTAATGTTTTTAACACACGAATTTAAATATTCGAATGCCAAGAAATTAAAATCTGTCAAACTTTGAATATAAATATTGCAATGCTGGAACGAATATTTTTGAATCTTCTAATTGACACATTCGAATTTAAATATAATTCAAATATTCAAATGATTGTCAACTGTCGAATTTCGAACGTTAATATTCTAATGCTGGAACGAAAATTTTCGAATCTTCTCATTAACATATTCGATTATTCGATCATATAAAAATTGTCAAATTTCGAATATAAATATCCCAACACTGAGACAAAAATTTTCGAATCTTCTCATAAACATATTCGAATTAAAATATTCGACTATTCGAACGATTAAAAATTGTCAAATTTCGAATATAAATATTTCAATGCTAGAACGCAAATTTTCGAATCTTCTAATTGACATATTCGAATTTAAATATTCAAATATTCAAGTAATTGTCAACTGCCAGATTTCGAACGTTAATACTTTAATACTGGAACGAAAATTTTCGAATCTTCTCATTAACATATTCGATTATTCGATCATATAAAAATTGTCAAATTTCGAATATAAATATCCCAACACTGAGACAAAAATTTTCGAATCTTCTCATAAACATATTCGAATTAAAATATTCGACTATTCGAACGATTAAAAATTGTCAAATTTCGAATATAAATATTTCAATGCTAGAACGCAAATTTTCGAATCTTCTAATTGACATATTCGAATTTAAATATTCAAATATTCAAGTAATTGTCAACTGCCAGATTTCGAACGTTAATACTCTAATACTGGAACGAAAATTTTCGAATCTTCTCATTAACATATTCCATTATTCGATCATATAAAAATTGTCAAATTTCGAATATAAATATCCCAACACTGAGACAAAAATTTTCGAATCTTCTCATAAACATATTCGAATTAAAATATTCGACTATTCGAACGATTAAAAATTGTCAAATTTCGAATATAAATATTTCAATGCTAGAACGCAAATTTTCGAATCTTCTAATTGACATATTCGAATTTAAATATTCAAATATTCAAGTAATTGTCAACTGCCAGATTTCGAACGTTAATACTTTAATACTGGAACGAAAATTTTCGAATCTTCTCATTAACATATTCGATTATTCGATCATATAAAAATTGTCAAATTTCGAATATAAATATCCCAACACTGAGACAAAAATTTTCGAATCTTCTCATAAACATATTCGAATTAAAATATTCGACTATTCGAACGATTAAAAATTGTCAAATTTCGAATATAAATATTTCAATGCTAGAACGCAAATTTTCGAATCTTCTAATTGACATATTCGAATTTAAATATTCAAATATTCAAGTAATTGTCAACTGCCAGATTTCGAACGTTAATACTCTAATACTGGAACGAAAATTTTCGAATCTTCTCATTAACATATTCCATTATTCGATCATATAAAAATTGTCAAATTTCGAATATAAATATCCCAACACTGAGACAAAAATTTTCGAATCTTCTCATAAACATATTCGAATTAAAATATTCGACTATTCGAACGATTAAAAATTGTCAAATTTCGAATATAAATATTTCAATGCTAGAACGCAAATTTTCGAATCTTCTAATTGACATATTCGAATTTAAATATTCAAATATTCAAGTAATTGTCAACTGCCAGATTTCGAACGTTAATACTCTAATACTGGAACGAAAATTTTCGAATCTTCTCATTAACATATTCGAATTAAAATATTCGACTATTCGAGCAATTAAAAATTGTCAAACTTCAAATATAAATATTCCAAAACTGAAACGAAAATTTTCAAATTTTCTTCTTAAGATATTCGAATATTATTCCAAACTTCCCCAGCAGAGCTTCAGAAACCCCCGAAATGAAGATACAAAAATGCAAGAAAATTCGGGGAACACGCAGAATCGAATAGCCACAGCTGAAGAAATCCTTTCGCACCGAAAAAGCAAATTTCCGAGTATCCCTGCGGAAATTTGGCAGGCCAAAGCCAAGTATCCGAGCGAAAGTTGGCGTCCGCAAACGACTAAATAACATTCGTTCCGGCCCTTTCCCACCTCTCTCTCTCTCTCCCTCTGCCCGCGTTCCTCTCGCGCGGAAAACTGCATAAAGCCGAAACAAAGCACCCGACAACACGGTTCCGGAGCGTATCCGTGCCGCGGGAGAAGCGGGAAAACGGGGCCGTTTAGGCGAACAGTCAATGGCGGGGTGTCTCGTTTTCGGTAACTCACTTTCATCGCGGCACGAAGCGTGTGATACGCGTCTGAAACTATTCGCGGACTCCGTTGCAACGAGGTCGACGTAGCTCGCGCGGAAACGAGTTGCTCGCGGAGTGGTCGCTGAGAGAGGATCGTTTGACCCGAAAGAGAAGCGGGTCGACGTCGCGCACGTCCCGACGCCGGAGAATGGAAACGGACGCCATTCATTCCGTAGTCGTTTGGAAGGCGAAAAAAGGAAGACAGGTGGAAAAAATAGGGAAATTCGGGGACGAAGTTGCCAGGTGTCTGTCAATTTCGCGCGACGAGGATCTCATCCTCGAAACTTCTTTATTTTTCCTTTTTTCCTTTTTTTTTTTTTTTTGAGTACGTGGGACAGGTGGTATTGACGCTGATGAAATCCCTGACGATATATCGCAGCTGCGAACGAAGTTGCGAAATCTTGCATGAGAGTGGACGTCGAGTGGGGAAGAGATGACTAGTTGGACGCGAGTGGAATGCTTCGGGGTGACGAATAGAGGTAGAAAAATTTCGAGAGTGGAAGGTCGATTAGACGGATTAGCTTGTTAGAGTAGATTGGAATTGCAAGAGTCGCACAAATCTACGCTGGAAATGTTCCTTTGACGATGACAGTGATAATCGCGAAGGTGGTGCGTGGTAGAAATTTTCTAAGCTACAATTTCTCCAATTTCTAGACAGCTATCTGTGCCAGTAAATACTTAGGAAAGTGGTGTCAAGTGGAAATCTGAAAGATGACGAATTTTTCAAGCGTAGTTGATTAGACAGATTAACTTGACAGCTTTTAGCTGCTTGTTAAGGCAGATTGGAATTTGTGACAGCACTAGATATCAAGAAATCATCTGTACAGATAATAATGAAGGCGATGCAAGGTAGAAATATGAAAGAAACGAATTTTTCAACTATGATTGATTAGACAGATTAACTTGACAGCCTTTAGGTGCTTGTTAAGGCAAATTGGAATTTGTGACAGCACTAGATATCAAGAAATCATCTGTACAGATAATAATGAAGGCGATGCAAGGTAGAAATATAAAAGAAACGAATTTTTCACCCACTTCTTTAACTTCATGAGCCTTTTAACTGTCACGAACGTTGGCACGTCGTGATCCTTTTAGAGGAAGACTTCGTGCTGTTCCTGTTCCTGTTCTAGATCCTCTGTTCGTCAGAGAACACAGTTGCTGCAAGTGGTTTCACCTAACTTGCTAAATAGACTATCTCGTGACAGCCAATAGCCTCGCAATCCCACGTCCAGGTGTCAAGCTAAATTACGAAAGGCTAGGTTTTCCGCGTGGAAAGGACAGAAAGATAGGGAATATCGACACTTCAGCTCGAGGTGTTAACGCGAGATAAAAGCAGCGCTGACATAACTTAGTAGAGGTCTAACAGCGAAGGTAGAGCCAGACAATGTCAACAGGGTACCTCTCTATGTTGGAGAGTGCCAAGTGGCGAACCGCGTACGGTTGTTTATGCGACGCGATAGACGATGACTGATATGAAGCAGAGGACGGACAAAGGGAGAAAGACGATGACGTCTGGATTTCGCAAGCCGGTGAAGTCACCGAGCCGCAAGGTCCGCGATAGAAATCGGCGCTTTCCACGAGTTCACGCTCGGTTGAGCCAACACCCCCTGCGGAGAGGTGCCGACATCGCGGTCAAGCAGACAACGGTGTTTCCTCGCGATTAAAACGAGCACAGCTTCCATCGACCGCGTGGATCTCAGCGACGCGGAGTAAACACGTCTAGCAACCCCGAGGAAACGGGGAGTACTCGAGACCAGGGCGAGTGCCGCTCGAGCAGAAGGGAAAACTCGTTTGCCACGACGAGGAGGACGGGGTCTCTCGATGACGCGGCTCCACGACGAAATTCTCGTTGCTCGTGAAAGAATAAGACGTCTGGGACGAGTACCTCGCGCGTGGATACCCAGGGGAAGCTGCTCACTGCGTGACAGGCCTCGTATAAATGGTTTAATTTCCTTGTTCAGACGACAAACCACTCGGTACGCCGCGACGAGCATACCGATGAAACAACGACGAGGGACAATCAAGAGGGTCGAGACGTTTACTACAAACAGCCCTCGTGCAGAGGGCGCTCGAAACTTCCGGTGACCTTTTTCTCCTGACCGTCGTTAGCCCACGAGCAGGAGGAAGACGGAGAAGAAAGACGCAGCTACCGTGGATGATCGCGCAGTTGCACTTGCACAGGTGTCTGCGACACTACCGAGAAATCAATTTAGGATTTAGGGAGACTAGTAGCTTTCAATGGACACGCCATTCGGTCCTGGTCCTTCGAGATTGACGATATAACCATCAGCTGTTAGGTACGTGTTGCAACGAATCGTTTAGATGACGTGGAAGGTGCACACAGAACAGCCGTGTCACGTTCTGTATATACCTCCTGCTACCCCCAAAAACTCAATAGACCAGGTGCAAACTTCACCACTAATTTCCTCACCTTCCAGGCAAGAACGCCAACAGAACATGGCAAAATTAGCGAATCCGAAATTCAATTGCCAAGAATATCAGAGTCAAAGGAATTACCTAATCCTAAGTCAGCCAGGAAGTAATTACGTTCTATAGATACATTCAAAGTACCCCTAAAAACCCAATAGACCAAGCTATCGAATCGAAGCTTAGCACACCAACAGGACAAGGCAAAATTCTCGAGCTACCCCTAAAAACCTAGTAGACCAAGCTACCGTATCAAAGCTCCATTGCTAATCTTCTCACTTTCCAGGCAAGAACACCAATATGACAAAATTAGCGAATCCAAAATTCAATTGCCAAGAATATCAGAGTCAAAGGAATTACCTCATCCTAAGTCAGCCAGGAAGTAATTACGTTCTATAGATGCATTCAAACTACTCCTAAAAACCCAATAGACCAAGTTATCGAATCGAAGCTTAGCACACCAACAGGACAAGGCAAAATTCTCGAGCTACCCCTAAAAACCTAGTAGACCAAGCTACCGTATCAAAGCTCCATTGCTAATCTTCTCACTTTCCAGGCAAGAACACCAATATGACAAAATTAGCGAATCCAAAATTCAATTGCCAAGAATATCAGAGTCAAAGGAATTACCTAATCCTAAGTCAGCCAGGAAGTAATTACGTTCTATAGATACATTCAAACTACCCCTAAAAACCCAATAGACCAAGCTATCGAATCGAAGCTTAGCACACCAACAGGACAAGGCAAAATTCTCGAGCTACCCCTAAAAACCTAGTAAACCAAGCTACCGTATCAAAGCTCCATTGCTAATCTTCTCACTTTCCAGGCAAGACCACGAAGTATAGACCAAGCTATCGAATCGAAGCTTAGCACACCAACAGGACAAGGCAAAATTCTCGAGCTACCCCTAAAAACCTAGTAGACCAAGCTACCGTATCAAAGCTCCATTGCTAATCTTCTCACTTTCCAGGCAAGAACACGAAAAGAACATGGCAAAATTAGCGAATCCGAAATTCAATTGCCAAGAATACCAGAGTCCAAGTAATCTCCTGATCCAAAGTCAGCTAAGAAGTAGTCACATCCTATAGATACACTCGTGCTGCCCCTAAAAACCCAATAGACCGAGCTACCGAATCGAAGCTCCACCGCTAATCTTCTCACTTCCTAGGCAAGAACGCGGACAGAATATAGTGAAATTAGCGAATCCGAGATTCAATGCCAAGAATACCAGATTCGAAGGAGCTGCCTGGTCCGAAGTTAGCCAGGAACTCGTTCGTCGGCGTAAACGAACGGCCAAGCGTGCTTTGTCCAAAGCTGAAGCGATCGAGATAAACGCGTCCCGATACGGTATGCAATTAGCTGGCAACCGGGGAAATTCAACGTAAAGCGCATAACGTTAACAAGGTGGACAAACGGGGAGGCTCGCGCTGCGGCGGGTGCAGGATTCTGCAGCATCTACGAATACAAACTAAGCAGAACGTGGCAGCCACTTCGCAGAGGGGTGTCCGCTATCTCGGTTCGTTAACGTTAATTAAGGGTAGACGTCGATAAAGGGAAGTCGTTATGTACAGGCATATATCGATCGCGGACCCGATCGCCACGTCTGCGTCGATGGCTTATCATTGATTAACGGATAAACAAAACGTGTGCCACGTTAAACGCGTGTTCCAGCCGCGGTCTAATGACGTATTAACTCTTTGAGAGCTGACTGGGACCATGTGACCCGTAAATTGCACCTGCACCGGCGTTTTCTTTGACTGCGTCCCTCTTGGACTTGACAGAGTCTAGGGTGTCATGCTCGTAAGCGGAATTATTAACGAGGATTAACTTAGAATTTGAGGATTAGCTTAATCTATGAATAGATACCCTGATCACGTGTTATTTTCTCATATGAAAATCGATGAAGCACTCGATGATGTTTTGACTAGAGAAGAGTAGAAATTCACAGAGTTTTTGACATATAACTGACGATATCTTTTTTAATAGTAAATAAGAAATAATTAACATGTAGGATTATTTGATTCCAATACCTTCTATACACTGTTACATTATCCTAAATTTGATATATTAATTAATACCGTTCTTTAAAATTTGATTAACACTAGATTTACGGAACTCGTCAATTTGACAGAAGGGTTGCTCCAATTACACGATGATGACAGAATTAGGTAATTTATATTAACCCTTTGCACTCGACGACCTTTTCGTTACAGAAAAACAGTAATTCGAAGACTTTCTATCATAGACTCGACGATATTTTTAAAATGGTAAATGAGAAATCATAAATGACAAATTAAGACGTAGAATTATTTTTCTTCGACATTACACACATCATTAGGAAATTTTAAATTTGATATATTAATTAACGTCGATCTTTAGAATCTGATTAAATGGTGACTAAGAGTCACCTCTCGAGTGCAAAGGGTTAAGACTGTTAGTATAATATATCATTGTTTTTAAATTAAACTAATCGTTAAAAAAAAGAGGCACGTGGTTTCCTCTACCTGTCAATTTGACAGGTGTCCTTAGAAATAAGTATACAGATAGCGTCAGTAAACCTAGTGCTAAATAGAGACTGAAGATTGTCTCTTGACGTCTCTTGCCTCTGTAAAGGATTGACACTAGGCCTACCAAGGGTGTCAAAATGACTGGTTTCGAATTTTTTATTTTTCGAATTATGGAAAAATTCCTTTTCCCAATTTCTCCTCAGATAGAAGCATAATTATTTATACCTATTTATTTCCCTGAAAGATCCCTCATAGTGCGGAATTACAATAAAATCGAGCAATGGCGAGTACACACGTCGAACGCAGGACAAATGCCCCTGTTACAAATTTCACGAAAAAATAGCGGAAAACGAGGGAGGATTACGTTTTTATTCTGCAAGAAAATGAACAATTCATCGTTGGAAGGTTACTGTTGTCGGAAAAAATTGTCACAAAAATAATGAAATTCGCAAACCAGAAAAATTAAAGGAAAGAAATAATTTTGCGAAATTCAGTTGATTTCGGTGTAGTATTTATCGATACACGGTAAAGTACACAAAACAGTTCGGAGAATACCAGATGCATTGGAGAAAATAATCAACTCGGTTTGTACAACGTAATACATTGTACGGGGAATATCCAATATACCAAAGAGAATAATCAAATTCTTGGTATAAAATACATAGCAGATGGTAATGTAAAGGAAACATACCACCAAATGGTATTTTTATTACATCTTATTGAAATTTCGAATTTTTATAATAAATAACATTCTTTTATTTTCCCTCGCCCAGTCGACACCGAGTCCCCGATGAGTAGGTCGGGCAAATATTTCTTCATTTTATGAATTACTTTATGAATTATGATAATGTGATGCATATTATCTTGGACACTGAAGCTACAAGCAGAAAATTCAACAAACAAAAACAATCATCACACGAAACATAATAATTTTGTAGAGTAAAAATTCAAAGATCCTCTATTAAAAAACTGACGATACTTTTTTGAGCAGTAAATAAAGAATTTTATAATAATAGAATTGTAGAATTATTAGATTTCGATACCTTGCACACTGTTACATTACACTAAATTTGATATATTAATTGATATCGATCTTCCAAATTTTATGAAATGATGACTGAGGGTCACCCCTCGAGCGCAAAGGGTTAATAACGTAGGATACCAAAAGAAATCGCGAATCGGCTATTGCCAAGAAAAACAAATTGTAAATCGATCGATATCTTCTACAAGCAAATCGAAAAGTTATTTTATATAACAAAATTAAGTTGCATGACTCCTCTAAGGCGAGATGAAGCGTAGGTTAACCCCTTGGCTACTGTGGACGCATATACGCGTTCAGAAATTTTGCTTTTGTGACACGGAAGGCGCATATAAGCGCTCAACACAGTTTGCTTTTCTGACACAGAGGGCGCACTTTTACCCAAAATTTTGCCGTTCTCTACGGACATTGTAAATGAATTCCTACCCGTGTGGTAAGACCGATGCGTTTCAAAGTCTGCCGTAGTCAAAGGGTTAAGGAAAGCATAAAAGCGTGGTCCTTGACAAGCAAAACAGAGTCCTTTGAAATGGGTTGTGACCAGCACAAACGTGAGTCGCTTGGTGTTAGAAAGAGAGTTTTAAATGAGCGTGTCTTTGTATGTTTTCATTATTTTGGTGTTTCTTTCCCTAAGTTAAATCAGTTTACGAGTTTTGAGTTTGTGTTATCGTGTTCTTGTTCTTTCGTGAATTTTCAGTGTCTCAAGACCAGTTTCGCCATCCTAAAATAATAAATGATATTTTAATATAAAAATGTAAAATTTTTTAAACAAACTACTCTCCTTCCCATGCTGTAAATATTATTAGACAATATCCTGCAGCAAACAGTTAGGTGCGAAATGGGTATAGTATAAATTGAGATAGGAGAAATTAGAGAAAGGAACACGAGAAGGAAGGTGAATCCATCAGCACGATGAATTGATAGCAAACGATGTTTGACGAACAAGGTTCAAATTGAAGTTTAATAAACAATTTTTTCCATTTCACTGTTTGGATACCTGCAGCTAGAAACCGCAGACCACTCCGAGCCTCGACAGCTTCGACGTTTCATTTCGACATCAATCGAAGCCGCCAGTCAATATAATAATTTACGAGCACGCTGCAGTACCTGAATCTGCTACTTACACTTTCACTGTTGTCGTTCAGAAGGTACAAGAATCTAATCGTGAATATTTACTATAATAGTATAGTACATATGAGCCGATCACTGCACAAATTGATTAACTCCATAAAACAAAAAGTAGAGAAATGCAATAAAATAATGTACATTGTTTTTTAAAATTCCCTTTATAATTTAAATCGAAATAAATATCGCAAAATGCGTAAATACAAATGTAACTTTCATCTAACGGTATATAAAATTTATAAGAAAAAATAGCCGAAAGATAATCGTTAATAACGTTACTATGGTTATGTTATTTTTATGTTACTATTTAAATTTTACTAAATTTTACTTAAATTCTGATAAGATGGCGCTAAAAAATTCACCGTTATCATTCGTGGCTTGCTGATGCATTTGAGTTGCATTATTGCAACGATTTACATTAGAGTGCGGAGTTGATCAAAGTGAGCTCTGAAATAAATTATTTATTATTCAGTAGCCAACAAATTTTTGTCATTCCATTGTGTTAATCTTAATTATCGGAGAAAGTTATTAGAAATATAAAAAGTTTTGACACTTGACCTTTTGCACTCAACGATTTTTGGCTAAAGAAGAATAGGAGTTCAAAGATTTTCGGTTACAAAGCTGACGATATTTTTCTGAGCAATGAATAAGAAATCGTATGATAACGAACACGTAGAATTATTTGATTTCGATACCTCGCACACCGTTACATTATCTGAAATTTGACGTATTAACTAATATCGAGCTTCAAAATTTTATCAAATAACGACTAGAAAGGCACCTCTCGAACGCAAAGGGTTAAATCGAAGATTTTTCAAAAAGTGGAGTTAATCAATTTGTGCAGCGAATGGCTCATATAATAACAATAGTATAACAATACTATATAATAGTATAGTATATATAGTAATAATTTATATTTATAGTAAACAAATTCGAAGAATATTCGGGTGCAAAGATGGCCGCACTTAATTGAACGCGGGTTTACAAATTTGCTGATCGAAAGGGGGTTGTAAAGCAGGAAGTGCAGTACAGGACTGAGGATGAAAGCTGTCGCAAGCTTCATACTCGTGTAGTAATTTTGCTCGATGCGGTTCTCGCGAGTTTTGTGTTATATTTGGAACAGAGACTGTGTCTTGGTAATTTGCCGAGTGAGAGGGGTTGCAAAAGAGGGTGGACGTTGAGTACAGGACTGAGAGTGAAAGCTATTGCAAGCTTCGCGTCGAGCACTCGTATAATTCTTTTTCTGCACGCGATATCCGTTTTATTATTTTAAAAGTCTGTCTTTTCACCGAGGGTACATTCGGAAGCAACCGTGGGAATGTAAATTCCGAAATTTATAACGACCATCGTTGCCATCGCTCGTTTCATATGGAACACCTAGTTCTCTAGGTCCCCTAGGGAATTTTGAGAGAAAGAAACGACTCTATTCCCAGACGAGGAGAATCGGGGTAAATCCGTTTGCATCGATTTGCTAATTTATCGCGAAATATCTAATTTGTAGGTCTTCGAGGGAATTCTAAGAAAAAAGACGCGAGATAAATGTCACTTAGTGGCTAATCGAGAAAAATATGGACTGTTTATAAATACTCGGGAAATTTGCGATTTTTTAAAAGGAAATTGTACTGGTGATATCGCAACGATCGATATCTTCCAAGTGTTCTAAAGGTAAGCATAGTTGAAATAATCCTACAATCGGATGCTATCAGTAAATTGTCAAAAATGCTTTCATTGTTTAATATCTTTATACAGTTAAGCATTGAAATATTCTTTAAATATATTTTCGATATCAATCCATAATAAAATAAGACAATGCAAACAAATTATATATCATTCACCTTGGTTTCCAGAAAATTATAGGATCTATGAAAACTGGTGATGTCAGAAGAAAATAATTTAAATATCAGCCCATAGGAGCTGAGCTCATTTTGCACTCGCTATTTTCGATTTTTATTCTTAGCTGGAAGTACATTTGATACTTGAACTACCAATCCAGTCAAAAAGACTGGTCTCAGAATTTTCTGTGTTTTAAAGAAAATAATGTCTGAATTGTTATAATTAATATATTCACTTATCTTCATTACACCACTGAAGTTACTATAATCTACGCCCCCTATGTTTAGCTGTACCCCATTAAAGATCGGTAATCCTAGCGTTAACACGCTCCCTTTGTCTCTAACTTAGTCCACATAATAATAAGCTATAAATTAAAACAGCAACGTCAAACACCTAACACGAATAGGTTATGGAGTTAACCTCTTCAGAGACGAATTTTTCAAAGTAGAAAAGGTATTTACAATGTAAGAGAACCACCTACAATCGGGTCCAAGTGATCATCGACAGAGGGAGGACTCCACGCGTGAGGAACTGAGCTCAGCTCGTAAGAGACCCTTGACAAAGCAAGAAATCAACGTATAGAGAATAAACCTTGTAAGACAAAAACTGAACTACATCTACGACAATAATTCAGCAAATATTCGACGAGGTATTCCTCTTTCACTTGAGGGATTCGATGAGGAATAATTCTCCAATCTATTTTAAGTTTCTCTTCACTCCTAACGATCCTAATCTCAAAAGAACTAAACGAACACCTGGATGCTAGTATCCTCGAGCTTTAAATCCCAAAAACAAGTCGCAATCAAGAGAAAAGCGCGTTTGATAGGGGAAAAACGGATATGGGTCATCGTAAGAGCGATAGCGTTCGATCGTGCCGCAAAGAAATGCATAATTTATACGATACACAGCGAGGAGATTGACGGCGACGGATGAACATCCTTTGAGCTGCAACAGAATCGCGCGATTTATGAAATTTTCACGCGGAATCGGCGAATGGCTCGCGGCCGAGATTTAATCGCGTTGTCCGACTAGTCCTCTCTCTCTCTTCACCCCGGACCACCCTCTGTCTCTCTCCACCCGCCCTCTCTGCCTTTCAGCCGCTTAATCGATACTGGCCAGCAACCGATTTCAATTTACTTTTAATTTCCTTCGACTAGCCGGCCATGCGACGAGGCGAGTCGCGGACAGCCGGCAAGCCGGCTGGCAAATATTTGAACGTTCATACGATTAGTGTCCCGCGTAAACATCGGCCAGGCTGTACGTCGATTAAAAGAGAATGGCTGATTTGTTGTTCCGGACTGAATGGAATCTTTGATCGGACCCGCGGTCGCTTCTAAATGGAAACTAATGACGGTTAATGCGCTTTCTGCGTGCGTTCTACGCTCGCGATCCTTAAGCGCGCCGCTCGATCCCTTCCTCGTATACCGATCGTTCCCGTTCACCTGGCTTCGCAGTTTCCCGTGTATTGCCAAAGGCAGCGATTTCAATGGGTCTTAAATCCAACGCCGCTTCTCCAAACCCTCTCACTCGCTGAACTCGATGACGACATTTTTATCATTCCATGTTGCAATGATGCGAGTATCTTGCAATGGATACACGGTGTTTTTAGAGAACTTACAATACTTGGGATTTTGCCTCCGTCAGACACTCCCTGGCTGAGCAAAGTTTCTGTATCTATCGATTATATAGGCTGTCCCAGTAAGGGTAGTACAAGAGGGAGGAGGATGGTTCTATGTTCAAAAGCGAATGGAAAGGAAAGGAATCAAATTTTTGGATTTGGAGATTCGTTTAAGAGAAACTCGACTTTGAATATTCTATTTTAATGCATTTTCTAATTCAATTTAAGCTTCTGACTGTCACGCGATGACACCTAACCTCACCGCTAGATGCAAGATTAGTTCTAATATTTCTGTGATGTTCTCATAAAAATTTTTAATTGTGGGTCACTTTGTACTTCAAAGTATCTTCTAATTGGCGGTTATATCGAAAATGTACTAATTGTCAATTTTCATTTAATGTAGTTCAATGCAGTTCAAGTGCTCCGGTCAGCAATGACCACCGCGACGTCACAGGAGAAACCGTGACGGGTCATATATGACCAACGTGACAGTCAAAGTGTTAATTTAAATTCTTTAAATTTCTATTTTCCCAAAAAGTCGTCGGGTGCAGAGAGTAAAAAATAAATTGTTTAATACCGTTCTTCCTAATTCGACAAAGAACACGTGTCCTGCTTCACGCGTGTCCACTCACGTTAAAATTTAACCACAAATCGTATTACGAATTCGGAAAATGGAGGAACTGGAAGGTACTTTCAACTTGGGTTTGCTATACTCCATTGGAGCCGACTGTACACCGGCAACAAATGTCAAAATCAAAGCGCCGAACCGCCAGACATCGGTGACCCTTCGATGGCACGCGAGAAACATGGCGAATGTAAATTTTCCGCGGCCCCGCAGGGGGTGGAGGCACCCCGAATTCCGCTGGATCTCGGCTCACCCCCTGCGAATCGGTCGATCGATTCGCGGAATCAAATTAGTTTAATTGCGTTCCCGCCGAGACGAGGCCGTTCCCGTGGCCCCATACCCTCGTCCGCGGCCGCTAAAAACATGATTACATTTCCTATAATGCACGGGAACGCGTTACACGCGTTGCGTTTAACGTCGAACGTTTATGCGCGGAAATTGCGCTCGCGCCAGCCACCCGCTTTTCCGTTTCCATCTCGCGCAAGAACATCACCGGCGAAATGTAATTGCATCCCAATTGTCCATCCGCGAGGGGGTGGATAAATACGCGTGCAAAATGCGGGAATTCATTTCGTCGCCCGGCCAAACGCACCCCCGACACAGCTTTTTCGCCCGCCCGCAATTGCGCCAATGCACTCGTGCGACTTGACCAGTGTTCTTATTTTTCTACCCCTTTTCTCTCTCTCTCATTCTTTCTCCCTTTTTATTTGGAAATGTAGCGAACAGTTGGGCTGACAATCGAGGGTGAATTTCATGCTTGATTACGTATATACATAAGTTAACCCTCGAGGTATAGGTTGATTTTTTGGAATTTATTTATTCTAATATACATGACAAAATATTTTTACAAATGTTAAATTGAAACTATGACGAGGTGAACGAGCATTTTCGAAGTTTAAATTTAAAATTCCGTATTTAATATTTTCCCTTTGAAATTTTTGTTCTTTTTTCTTTATTTATTTGCAGGAGTAATGAATAGTTTGGATGACCATCATGGGGCGAATTGCATAATCTCAGAAGAATGAGATATGAGATGAATATCTTGTAATATTAGGATGCAAGTAATAGACGAAGATTTTTCGAAATTTAGATATATTGGGTGCCAGAAAATTCACGTAAGTAATTTTGATAGAAAACACAGGTTTGTAATTAAAAATTGGAAATATTGCTGAACAATATTGCCTCATGACGCCTCGTTCCCCATTTTTAACAACCCTGAACTGTCAGCTGTCACGCTGTCTTTTTTGATCGTTGACAACACTTCATCGCGCAAATGGCGCAAAATTCAAATCTTGCGTGAATTTTGAGACACGCTATATTAATAGCAAAGCTATGACGACCTGAACGAGCATTTTCGAAGTTCCAATTTAAAAATTCCTGATTCCACATTTTCTCTTTCACATTTCTTTCTCCTTTTTACGATCTTCTTCCATTTTCTCATCTAGCTATCGTGTTAGGTTCAGTGTTAAAATAATTATATTCTCTCGACCCCGTTAACCCCATTTTCCTCTAGTTACCCCTTGGTACATTTCAGACTTCGAAGCAACGAGGGAAAGCTTCGACGCGATGAAATTTCGATGTTAACCTGTGCAGGAAATGATCGGGAACGCAGGAATTCGAAAAGGGTTGGGCAACGTTGAGGGACGACAGAGTTATCCTTCCTGAAGTCAGGATAACACGAGGATCGCTCTAATCTCTATCCTCTAACCAAGTATCCTTCCTACCCCGTTTCTCCATTTCCTTCGCTCAATTGATCCCAGTACCTAGACCCGAGACTGTCCTTCTAGAGGATAATCTCGAGCAATTGGTCGAGACACTTCTCTCTGACACCTCTGGCTCTTCATTCGTGTGTACTGTGCGTTGCAGACAAGAAGTCCACTGTTTCGTCACAGAGGCGAGGGTGGGAGGCAATTCTATTATAATTGCACTAATTGTAAAGACCTATTGTGATACTACTACTCAATACTACTTAATAGGTATGAACACTTAATATTTCGACTCTTTCTATCATTATAATGATTCAATTTAGTTGGACAATTTAGTTCAAACTCGATACTTCATTGTCATTGGGAATTGTTCTATTTCAACCATCTTTCTTATCTTCTTGACATTAGAATGGGTTGACTGGGTTGCTAAGGATCTACTCTGGCTCTTCATTCGTACGTACTGTGCGTTGCAGACAAGAAGTCCACTGCTTCGCCACGGGGACGAGGGTGGGGGGCAGTTCTATTATAATTGCACTAATTGTAAAGACCTACTGTGATATTACTACTCAATACTACTCAATAGGTATAAACACCTAATATTTCGATTCTTTCTATCATTATAATGATTCGACTTAGTTGGACGAAAGTTTAAACATGATATTTCATTGTCATTAGGAATTGTTCTATTTCAACCATCTTTCTCGTCTTCTTGACATAATGACTGGGTTGCTAAGAGTTGGTGGGGGATTCGGTCCTATGTACGTTTCGCTCGGCGGACTCCTTCTCCGCGACGCGCAGTACACGCCTATCCGTCCCGAATACTCTCGTCTCGCTCCAGATAAATTCTATCGTCCCTCCAAGCGGATACAACGTTGGTGCAGTCTTAACGAGACACCTCTGAAAGGAACGTGGGGAATTTATTTTGATAACCCGGTGGGCGAGTAGAAAAAGAAAGGAAATCGCGTGGACAAAGCCGGATGCTCCTGAAATAGCCGGCTCCTGTGTAAAGGACCCCGGTGGACGTTTCGAAAACGGGGATAAAAAATAGCCGAGTGACGAATGTTCAACAAACCCCGTGTCGTTTCCCATTTTCGCGCGCGTATCGAAAATCGGGCAGGAAAATAGATCTCCATATTTTTCTGCGGTACAACGCGCACGGATCGATCGACAGATTGATAGACATTTCATCCAGCTTTTACCAGCCGATTGTCATCTGGTTGCGTTTTTTCGTTTCGCTTCTTTCTTTTTCTCCCTTTCGCGTCCCGCCAGGTTCCACGATTCGCACGCCGGCCCAATTTTTCTGCGGATTTTTCCTTCCCAACGCGCCGGGACGCGATTATCTCTTGCGACGGGGGTGCGGGGAGCTTAATCCGATCGAAAGAGGCGATTATCGGTAACGCCGGCCCCTGCGTCGCGTTAATATCCCGCTATTAGGCTGTGGTTAAGCAACGACTGCGATTACGTGCATTCCGGCTTTGGGGATTTCTTAATCTCTCTCTTGGGTAATTAGGGTATGAAGATTGTGTGGAGTGATTCGATAATTTGGCGGAAAAGTGGGGTAATAGATTCGGGAGATGAAAAATAAATTTGGAAAGAAATTATATTATATTTGACGAATAGCTAAGTAGTTGAATTATACTAATAACATTATCACAGAGATTCTTGGTAGTTGAATTTTAAATTATGGAATTATTGTAATAAATATTTAATAGGTAATGGATGAAAAATATCCTATTAATATCCATAGCAAAAGAAAAGTATTAGTTACATTATATAAGTACTATAATATTAGGTTAGCTATGAAATAATATTGGTACTTATCTGTACAATAAAAAAAAGGTTTATTGAATTTTTATGTACAACTTTTTACCATAATAAGGATAAATGTACCATTTTAATAAACGTATTATTCTGTTTGGTAGGTTAAAGGCACTACTTTGTATTAAAAGATAAGAAAATGCCACCTATTACTCATTGGCCAATCTAATATAACATAAAATATGTAAAAATATAAATATATATAAATATATATAAATTATAAATATAAATATATATATATATAAAGATATAATAGTGTTATAACACGTATCGAATATACCCGGAAAAACGAATTTTCAAATTAGAATGCGGAGAAGGTATAATTCAAAAGTGCGCGGCACGCCAACATGGCGTCGACTGTAAATCTGCGCGCGCAGGTTCGTTACGTGAAATTTATATTGCACAATTACTCGAAACTCGAGAGACTAGGTAGCGACACTCGTTTATCTCTCCACGCGGTGAACATGTC